>NW_027397075.1:32228792-32245816 GCF_003265705.2 Callorhinus ursinus | reverse complement strand
GAGGGGAGGGGGGTGGGGGGATGGGTTAGCCTGGTGATGGGTATTAAGGAGGGCACGTTCTGCGTGGAGCACTGGGTGTTATATGCAAACAATGAATCATGGAACACTACATCAAAAACTAATAATGTAACGTATGGTGACTAACATAATATAATAAAATTAAATTAATAAAAAAAGATGTGGTGTATACACACACAAACACACACTGGAATATTATGCAGCCATCAAAAAATGAAATCTTGGGGCACCTGGGTGGCTCAGTCATTAAGCGTCTGCCTTTGGCTCAGGTCATGATCCCAGGGTCGTAGGATTGAGCCCCGCATTGGGCTCCCTGCTTCTTGGGAGACCTGCTTCTCCCTCTCCCACTCCCCCTGCTTGTGTTCCCTCTCTCGCTGTGTCTCTCTCTGTCAAAAAAATAAATAAAATCTTAAAAAAAATGAAATCTTGCCATTTGCAACGATGTGGTTGGAACTAGAGGGCATTATGCTAAGTGAAATAAGTCAATCAGAGAAAGACAAGTATCATATGATCTCACTGATATGAGGAATTTGGGAAACAAGACAGAGGATTATAGGGGAAAGGAGGAAAAAATGAAACAAGATGAGACCAGAGAGGGAGACAAACCATAAGAGACTCTTAAGCTCAGGAAACAAACTGAGGGTTGCTGGAGTGGTGGGGGTGGGAGGGATGGGGTAGTTGGATGATGGACATTGGGGAGGGTATGTGCTATGGTGAATGCTGTGAACTGTGTAAGACTGATGAATCACAGACCTGTACCCCTGAAACAAATAATACATTATATGTTAATAAAAAAATTTTTTAATGTATAAAGGAGAAAAAAAAGAAAAAGAAGGATATAGTCAAAGGTATCTCTACAAATTAATCAGATGTAAATAACTTTCTTGAGGGGAAGACTGACAACCCTCTCATTACAATAAGGTCTTTTCATGTTAGTGTCCATTTTAAAAAGCCAAGAGGTTTTTATTTTATTTGTCAAACAATAGAGCATGGTGGTAAATTTTTGAGCAGAAGGGAACCCATTTGTTCTGGCAAGCAGGGATGAAAGGAAACAGATTGAAAATGGCTTAGGAAATAGACACAACAAGACTTGGTGATTGATTGCTAGATGGATGGGGGCAGTGATAACCCAGAAGGTGTGAGAATGGAAGAATCAGGGAGGGTTCCCAGGTCTCTGCCTGGGAGTACCTGGATGGCTGGTGATACCATTTTCTGAAATAGCAGACATAGGGAATAGAATTGGAAAGATAGGAAAGAATGCAAATTTGATTTGAGACATGATCAAATAAAATATCTATGGGACATCCAAAAGAAGACAAATGGCAGCTAGATCTAGAGAACAAGAGTTCATCAAAAAGATTTGGCCTCGTAAAAGATCATCGGGAATATAACGAATAAATAAGATGATTGGAGGGAGGGGAGCAGAAGAATCCCGTCTCAGGGACAGACCTGCTTTGCTAAATCCATGCAGAGAGGCCACACTTCGAAGGTCTATGGGAAGGCTGACAATTACAACTTAGAGAAGCTGAAAAGTGCTAATTTAACACTAACAGGAGGGTATATGAAGGGTTAGGAGAGAGTGAGAGATGCTATGGCTGGTAGCATTTGAGGAAGGGGAAAAATGTTCAACTGAGAATTTATTTATTTATTTATTTATTTATTATTTATAGAATTTTTTCTTTTTTTTAAAGATTGTATTTACTCACTCATTTGAGAGAGACAGAGAGAGAGAAAGAGAGAGCAGGGGAGGAACAGAGGGAGAGGGACAAGCAGACTCCAGCATGGAGCTGGACAGGGAGCTTGATCCCAGGACCCTCAGATCATGACCTGAGCTGAAATCAGGAGTCGGACACTTAACTGACTGAGCCACCCAGGCGTCCCTCAACCAGGAATTTAAAATTATGTGTTGTGTAGTATGCCTTACAACACTTCACCTTCTTCTTTTCATGAAATCTCTAGTAAAAAACTGGCTTTCCTTCTCAGTATGTTGTGGAGATTTGTTTTTTTGTGGATGTGCCAAAAGATAATTTGTCTCCAGATTTGTATAGGGAGAAGCCAGACATGGCTCATGGAAGGATGGCTACATGTCTATAGGTATCATCAGCAAGGTATTAGGGGAAGGATTTGTAAGTGTCTGTGGTGATGACTAATAACAAGCAGAACCCAAAGAAGTCACTGTGGTTATGCAGGAAGTGCTCTGATAATCTTGAATTTTTAAAAATGTTTTTTGTTGGTGGTGGTGGTGGTGGTGTTCCTCTGTTCCTCCATTACTGCTGTTTTTGTATTTTTTTTATCAAGAAATAATTGACATATCATCATTATGGTTCCCAGTGTACAACATATTGTAATCTCAATTCCTAACAAAAAAATACAAAAGATAGAAAGCAGGGTCTGCTGTCCAGAGCCAATGTAAGAATGGCTCCAACATAAAATTATCAGGAAGAGCAGAACCAACTAGACTAAGCCTTGTGAGAAAATGCTAAGAAGGGTGTGAAGAAAAAGGAACCAACCTACTTCTTGAGTCCATTGGCGATATTAATTGATTGTTCCTGCCTTTGTGTCAACAGGGGGCCCATCGGCTGTGGTTTGTCAATATTCTACAGCATTCTAACACCACCACCTTCACACCCTAGGCTCTTGCTCTGCTTTCCTTTATACCCAGCACCTGTCAGTAGCTGAAATTGCATCCTATACCAATTGATTTGTTTGTTATCCATCTCCCTCATTCTAAGGCAAAGTCCCTGAGAATGGGAACTCTGTCTTCAATGCTCTGTCTTGAATTGTACCTGTCATGTAAAAAGTACTCAATAAATATTTATCATTCAGTGAATCAATTGCTATCTTGTTTCTGCCTGTTGTCAGAAATGACCTCTGGATTAAAACAAGCAGGAAAAAGTTGGTTAAGAAGGAATTCAAGTGCAAAGCAGTGTAAATTTGTGTCAGGGTCTTTGAAGTAATGATAATAGAGATTATTTTTGAACACCAAGTAGGTATGCCTTGGAGCACATCTTGGAGCACTGTGCTAAGCACTTAACCTACCTTATCTAATATAATATTCGAAGCAACTATTATTATTCCTGTTTTGTAGGTAAATTAGAAGCTAAGCTCCCAAAATGTTAGGGAACTTGCGCAGTTTGGCTAACGTCCATGCCAGAGCTCAAACCCAGGTCTCTCTGGCTTCACAGTCTGTGTCCTTAAGCACTCTGTGGTTCTGCCTTATAAAATTAAAATAACATTTCCATGCTATATTTAAATTCCTTGGGGCCCAACCAAATTATCTATCAGGATCCTGAAATTATTGAACTGCTCTTTATAATTATTAAGGAATTAGGAAAAATGGGCTAGGTGTCAGAAGGCTGGTGATGGGTAAGTGTATTTATTTTTTTGTATTTATGATTTAAAAGATTTTATTTATTTGACAGAGACAGAGAGACAGCAAGAGAGGGAACACAAGCAGGGAGGAGAGGGAGAGGGAGAAGCAGGCTCCCCTCTGAGCAAGGAGCCCGACATGGGACTCGATCTCAGGATCCTGGGATCATGACCCGCGCCAAAGGCAACCGACTGAGACACCCAGGAGCCCCAGAGCAGGTTCCCATACATATTTTGATTTTCTGCCTGGCCCCCAAAGAAATTTCAACATATAACCCCTGAAAACTATAGAAATCTGTCCCAGGAGAAATCAAGGGCACACACATTGTTTCGGATCATTTTTTTAAAAAGTAGTAATTGATCATGAAGAGCCATTAAAGTTTACTATAAACTCGTAAGACTAAATTCATTTTCAAGGTTATCATGGGGATTCTAAGTGATAAGAAGTGGTGGCAGGAAAAAAAGAAAGCAAAATGTAGATTTTTAAAACCTCACTCTTGGGCGCCTGGGTGGCTCAGTTCGTTGGGCGGCTACCTTCAGCTCAGGTCATGATCCTGGAGTCCCGGGATCGAGTCCCACATCGGGCTCCCTGCTCAGCAGGGAGTCTGCTTCTCCCTCTGATCCTTTCCCCTCTCATGCTCTCTCTCTATCTTATTCTCTCTCTCAAATAAATAAATAAAATCTTAAAAATAAAAACCTCAGTCTTGAATATCTTAGAGGCAAATACATCAGAACCTGGAAACAATGTTTGCCTCTGGGAAGGGAATGAGAACTCTGAAGAAGAGAACAGGGAAGAAGACTTACTTTTCATTGTCCATCCTGGAGTGCACTTTGAATTTTATAGGTCTAAGATTTCATGGGTGAAATCTTAGGGTGATGGAGCCCTTGCTGAGAAAAAGTCAGGAACCACTGAGCATATGAAACAGAATCTAACCAAATGAGCCTGACCTGCAGAGGTTCTTGAAGATTCTCTGAGATGATGCTGAAACCATCTTCCCAGCCTTTATTGTGACAGAAACCAACTGCCTTTGTTCCCAATTACCTCATGATATTGAATTCAGCTGCCTGTAGGAATCCAAGCTCAGCCATTCCCCACACATGACTCAGCCATTGCTTGCCTTCATTATTGCATCTTGTCACGTTGAACCCATTAATTCACCACTTAACAAAAATATGCTCCCTTTTCTTTTCAAGTTTTGGGTTAATTGACTGATTTTCTTCAGTTTCCCAACAGCAATGAGAAATAGATTTTTAGGTTGTGAAGTTCCCCTTTCTTCCTTTACCTTCCGTTTTCCACAGACTTGAAGCTTGAGAGAACAGAAAGTTTCATACCATTGTTCCATTTAGCTATTTGTCTCGAATGGTTTTGATACAGGCCTGTTTAGGAAATACTGAATTTCTGACTTTTTAACAATAACAAAATGCATCAAAAGATGTTATTAAATTTCTCCACCTTTACCGAGAAGTAAAATGTAATTACTAGAGATAAAATAACATATATACATGGAAGCTGGGGACAGGGCAAGAGTAAGAGAGATAGGGGAAAGTGAGACAAAGGCTGGAGATGGGGGTTGCTCAGCTGACAGCCTATTTTCCTCAGTTTTTTTTTTAAAGCATTAAAAATATTTCTACTGACAACAAAATACAATTTTAAAGCATAAAATATGGGCAATACTATATATCACTGCTGTATATATTAAAATAATGTATTAATAAAAAAGTTTGTATCTATGCTTAAAGACTTCTGTATTTTATTTTATTATTTTTAAGATTTCATTTATTTATCTGAGAGACAGAGAGCTAGAAAGAGCATGAGGAGGGGAAAGGACAGAGGGAGGGAGAAGCAGACTCCCTGCTGAGCTGGGAGCCCAACACCGGACTGGATCCCAAGACCCCGAGATCATGACCTGAGCCAAAGTCAGATCCTTAACAGACTGAGCCATCCAGGCTCCCTAAGACTTACCTATTTTAGTATCATTATGTCCTAGTTTCCTCTTCCTTAGTATAGAGTGAAACAGTGAGAATTTTTGACTATCACTTTTTTTTTAATTTGACTTTATTTATTTATTTGAGAGAGAGAGAGAGAAAGCACAAGCAGGGGGAACGGCAGGCAAAGGGAGAGGGAGAAGCAGGCTCCCCGGCTGAGCAGGGAGCCCAATGTGGGGCTCGATCCCAGGACCCTGGGATCATGACCTGAGCCGAAGGCAGACACTTAACCAACTGAGCCACCCAGGGCCCCTGACTATCAATTTTTTTAAAAAGATTTATTTATTTATTTGAAAAAGAGAGCAAAAAAGAGAGGGAGCAGGTGCATGGGGGATGGTGCAGAGGGAGAGAAGCAGACTCCCTGCTGAGTGGGGAGCCCGATGCAGGGCTCACTCACACAATCCCAAATCTTGACCTGAGCTGAAACCAAGAGTTGGACACCTAACTGACTGAGCCACCCAGGCACCCCTGACTATCACTTTTTTGTGTCCTGTTAACTTAAGTTCAAATACATTCGGAGTGTTTTTCTTTTCCCTGGAAGTACTGTCATTGAACTTTCCCCAAATTTAATACCATAAACCTGAACAAAGCAACTTTGGCTTCATGTTTAAACCCTAAGAATGGGGGCACCTGGGTAGCTCAGTTGTTAATCTCTTAAACTCTTCATCTCAGCTCAGGTCTTAGTCTCAGGGTTGTAAATTCAAGCCCTGCATTGGGCTCCACCCTGGGCATGGACCCTACTTTAAATAAACAAACAAGCAAACAAACAAATAAATAAAACCTAAGAATGATTGTTAACCAAAGTAAATATACTCAAAATACACAAAATGCAAAAGTAATGTGAATTAAAATACTCAAAGCCCTGGAGACTCGATTCCATTAATTTCATTTCTGGGAAGTGAATTCTCTCAGTCATGGACTGAACAGATCCTTTGTTCCTTCTCACCTCAAATATAGTTGCACTTCTGCACTGCACTGCTCATTTTCTTCCCATAAGTATCTGGGAGAAACTGGAAAAAAAAACAATATTTTAGCTCATGCACTTTCAAGAAGATGCTAATCTATATGGTATATAGTGAACGTGGCAGTCTGCCAGGAATACGGACTGCTAACTCACAACTTCGAAACCAAAACTCTCTGGAAATTGCTGTCAGCTGATAAGGGCCACTTTTCCAGAAGGTCATGCTCCCTTCCTGGGATAGTTCTCACCCTGTAACAGGTCAATGCAAGGTTATAAAACCTGGCCTCTTGTCTCAAGGTGGGACAACTCTGAAGGGACTTCCAGCTCCAGAACGCCTTGTGGGATCAGCTGAGGCCTCTGTTGTGACTTCACCAAAGATCAACTTCTCCCACTGCCCTTCCTCCCCTGCTGTGTGCTCCCAGAGAGTAGTCCTCAATAAGCCTTTGTCTGAAAATTGCCATCTAAACTCTGCTTCCAGGGAAACACTGGAAACCATATGGGATGATTTTCCCCCAGCAGATATTGATATGTCTGTATTCTTTTTCACATCATTTCCCTTTAATTTGCCAGCGTTTTTGTTGTTGTTGTTCCTTTTAAGTTCCTGTAGCAGCGTGTTAACAGAGCTACCCGAGGACATAGAATCTTAACAATTGCAGGAAATGAAAGCTGGATTATTCCTTGCCTATTTTATAGCTAGCTATCCAAAACAATATTCTTGATTTTGTGAGTTAGGGGGAGAAGATGGAGTCTATGAAATTAAGTGAGGCTGATGGACCTTCATGAAGATCAAACTCAGGACCTTGGCATTATTTTGCCATGTTCTACCCAACTGAGTTAATGGGCTCACACAGAAAACTTGGAAGTGTGATTTAAAGACTGTTTCTGTGGATGCCCAGGTGGCTCAGTCGGTTAAGCGTCTACCTTCAGGTCAGGTTATGATCCCAGGGTCCTGGGATTGAGTCCTGCATTGGGTTCCCTGCTCAGTGGGGAGTCTGCTTCTCCCTGTACCACTCCCCCCATTTGTCCTCACTCTCTCTCTCTCTGTCAAATAAATAAATAAATAAATAAAATCTTAAAAAAAAAAAAAAAAGACTTTCTGGAAGTCCTGCTACCCCTGCTGGTGACAATCATCAAGAGTAATCCCAAAACTGTATTTTAGGGAGCTTTTACATTTCTCCAATAGATTTTGGTTGAAGAAGGCAGGTTGATCATATGGATTTATCGCCTCTCCTGTCTAAGACTTCCCCTAAAATTAAGAGAATTGGAGAAACAACAGAAACTTTAACTAGTTTTTGAAAAACTGAAATCAGATGAAGTAGTAGTAATTGATTCTGCAGAACAGAAACTGAATAGCCCCGGGGGAAAAAATTCCGAGGCCTTCCTGTGAAATAACTGGCTCCTGCCTAATCATCCTAAACTAAGTAAACAGAACAAAGGGACCCAGAGAAGACAGAGACAATATAAGAAGAAAACTCTCTTTAAAACTCCAAAACTCAGAGAAGAAATTACATGATACTCATTTAAAAAAACAAAACAAAACAGAAACAGAGAACACAAAAGATATCCTAGAAATTAAAAATATAATAGCTACAATAGTAATGTAATTAGAAAGGCTGGAAAAGAAAGTTAATGAAGGGGCGCCTGGGCGGCTCCGTCGGTTAAGTGGCTGTCTTCGGCTCAGTTTAAGATCCCAGGGTCCTGAGATCGAGCCCTGTGTTGGGCTCCCTGCTCAGCAGAGAGCCTGCTTCTCCCTCTCCGTCTGCCTACCTCTCTGCCTACTTGTGCTCTCTCTCTATTCTGTCAAATAAATAAATAAAATCTTAAAAAAAAAGAAGAAAGTTAATGAAATCTCCCAGCAAGCAGAGAAAGATAGAAAAGAGAAAAGAAAAGAGATGAAAGGATCCATGCAGAAAGATCAAAATCCAAATTGTAGAATTCCTGCAAAAGGAGAGGGTAGGGATGCCTGGGTGACTCAGTCGTTTCTGACTCTTGATTTCAGGTCAGGTCATGATCTCAGGATTATGAGTTCAAGTCCCAGGCTGGGCTCTGTGCTCAGTGAGTTGTCTGCTTGTCCCTCTCCCTCCCTCACTCTCCACACCCCCCCGCAACCCCCTCATGCCCCCTCTCTCTCTCTCTGTCTCAAATAAATAAATAAAATCTTTAAAAATAAGGAGAGAGTAAATACAGATGAGCAAACTGTCACAGGAGTAACCCTGGAAAATTCTCCAGACCCAAATGACAGGAGTCTACAAGTGGAAAAAGCCCAGGTACTCTGAGCAATGAAAAAATTTTCGTACAAAGTTTTGTCACTGTGCAAGAGATAAAGAGAAGATTCTAAAAGCTTCCAGAGAGGAAAAGATGGGTCCTAGACAAAGGAACAAGAGAGAGAATGACACCATAGTTCTGTTATCAGTACTGAATGGTAGAAGACAGATGCTTTCAGAATTCTGAGCGAAATGCCTATCCAACCAGAAGATAGATTAAAGAAAAAGGTAACTGTTTCTGAAGCAGTCCCTGGGGGGTAGTCTGAAGGGGTGGGGCAAGAAACTGCAGTTTGTCCTTCTAACTTGTTTGGTGCTATTTGATTGACTGATTGATTTTCACGTATTCAAGGATCCAGAAAATTTATTTCTTGTCCATCCTTCTCTAGATTTTACTAAGGATGGACTCCCACAGAATGAGACAGAGGAAGGCATGGAATCCAGGAAACCGAGCAATGCAACGCTGAAGAAGCAGGTCTACGGAACAATCAATATAGACTAAAACAAGACAGATGCTTCCCCATTTGAGTCTCTAGGAAAATGAGAGAACTGGCTGATTTTCTGTTGTATACGAGCATTTGGGGAAAACTGATGATAGATGGATTGGGCATCTATTTGAGCCGCTGTAACAATTTTAAAAGTCCTATTATTTTTATTTTTATTTTGTTTTAAAAGTACTGAAGACGTGGGGCGCCTGGGGGGCACAGTCGGTGAAGCATCAGACTCTTTGTTTCGGCTCAGGTCTGGTCCTGGGATTGTGGGATCGAGCCCCCCTCCCGCTCGGAGCTCCGGAGCTCCACGTGCAGGCTGGGCTTGGATTTCTCTCTCCCTTTTCCTCTGCCCCTGCCTGATGCGTGTGCGCTCCCTCTCGCTCACTGAAATAAACAAATAAATCTTAAAATAAAAAAAAGTACTCAAGAAGTGCAAAAAGAAGAAATATAATCATAGTAGTTTGGAGTACTGAAGTGAACAATATTTACATGGGCATAATATAAACACAGATTAATTGAAATAAAAATTGTGATATAATTACATTGGAAGAGTGGGGAGTGGGTGGAGGGGTTGCAAAAGGATTTAATCCACTTTATTGTAAATTTCTTGAAGTCAGGGATTTGTCTGTTTTGTCACTTCTGCTTCCCCCAAACACAGAGTCTGGCATATAATAGGTACTCAGCTAATATGTATCCATTTGTTACCATCTGCCATGCCCGGAAGTCATGGCTGCAGTCTTAAAAGTGGTAAATCAAGAGGAAGAATTATAAGGCTATCATCTAGGAACATGGAAATATATATACACACAAAGAATCACCTAAAATGATTTAAAAGAAAAAAGCATTTTATTTTCTGAGGCAATCACTGGGAGGTAGTCTCAAGGGTGGGACAAAAAACTACTGTTTGTCTTTATAACTTATTTGGTGCTACTTGATTTTTTAAAAATTGTGTGTATGTAATAAATACTTTGGATAAATTTTTAAATGAAGCAATATTGATGCAAGTTTAAAATAAAACAATTCTCTCTAATTAAATATTTTTTTAAGGATTTTATTTATGGAGGGGCGGAGCAAGATGGCAGAGGAGTAGGAGACCTGGATTTCATCTGGTCTCAGGAATTCAGCTGAATAGGGATCAAACCATTCTGAACACCTACGAACTCAACAGGAGATCAAAGATAAGAATAGCAACTCTCTGAACAGAAAAGTGACCACTTTCTGGAAGGTAGGACGTGAGGAGAAGTGAATCCGTGGAGACATCTGGGAGGATAGATGGCGGGGGAGGGGGCCTCCGTCGGCCGCTTCTGGCAAGTGATAGAGCCGCGGAGCACAAAATCATAACTTTGAGAAGTCGGCTCCTCTGAGGGACGTCGCTCCAGTGGCTAAGCACGGGGTGGAACCCTTGTGGGACAGTGTGGTCTCAGGACCCTCGGGGTCACAGAAAGATGGGGGGTGCCTGAGTGCAGCAGAGCCCCCAGGTATCAGAGCAGGGAAGCCGGCTGCAGAAACGGAGCCAAGGCACGGGCTCTCAGCTCGGGGTTGCCATAAACTGTGATCTGCAGCCCAGTCGGGCCACTGCTCCTCCAGCAAGGACCCAACAAGCGGCAGATCCAGGGAGACTCCCCTTCCTCTCCCGGGAGGAGCGGTGCGGAAGCGCACCGCAGGGATCTGCTGGGTTTGGAGACTCCACACGGAGTCGGGTGCCAGAGACAGAAACGCTCGATCACAGGCCGGGTGAGCACAGAGAGCGGCCGGAGACCGGGGACACGGGAGTGACTGACTGCTTTTCTCTGGGGGCGCACTGAGGAGCGGGGCCCCAAGTTCTCGGCTCCTCCGGGCAGAGATTGGGAGGTCACCATTTTCACTCTCGTCCTCCAAAGCTCTACCGAGAGCTTGCAGGGAACAAAAGCTCCCGAAAGCAAACCTGAGCAGATTGCTTAGCCCGGACCGACAAGGGCGGGGCAATTCCGCCTCCAGCAAAGACATTTGGGAACCACGGCAACAGGCCCCTCCCCCAGAAGATCAGCACGAAAGCCAGCCAAGACCAAGTTTACCGATCCAGGAGAACGGGAGAACTCCAGCGCTAGGAGAATACTGCACATAGAATTCATGGCTTTTTTACCATGATTCATTGGTTTTTCAAAGTTAATTTTTTTTGAATTTTTCTTTTTCCCTTTTTCAACCAACATCTTACCAATCCCTTTTCGAAAAAAAATTATGTGTATTTTTCATTTTTAGAGTCATATTCTATCCCTTCATAGTAGATACCCTTATTTTTGGCATATATATATATAAGTTGTTCTCTCTTTAAAATTTGAGATACAGTTTCTTCTAACAGATCAAAATATACCATATATCACTAGTGTATGGCTTTGTTCTAGTCTCCTGCCTGATCACATTCTCTCCCTTTTTTTTTTTTAAATCTTCTTCTTTCTTTTTTCAAACAACTTCTTATCAATTCCTTTTATAAAATCTTTTATAATTTTCATCTTTACACTCATCTTCCATACCTTCATTGTATCAACCCTTATTTTGTACATATATAAGTCTTTCTTCCTTTAAAATTTTAGGAGGCACTTTCTTCTAACAGACCAAAATACACCCAAAATCTAGTGTGTGGCACTGATCTATGTACTAGCCTGATCATATTTGATCATATTCTGTTTTTTTTGTTTTGTTTTGTTCTGTTTTTGTTTGTTTTTGTCTTTTTCTTTTTCTTTCTTTTCTTTCTCTTTACTTTTCTCTTTCTTTTTTCTTTCTTTCCCTTTCTTTTCCCTTGGTTTCAGGTCTTTTCTGATTTGTTTAGAGTATATTTGCTGGGGACATTGTTAACCTGTTAGCATTTTGTTCTCTCATTCTTCTATTCTCCTCTGGACAAAATGACAAGATGAAAAAAATCACCTCAACAAAAAGAACAAGAGGTAGTACCGTCTGCCAGGGACCTACTCAATACGGACATTAGTACGATGTCGGACCTAGAGTTCAGAATCATGATTTTAAGATACTAGCTGGGCTTGAAAAAGGCGTGGAAGTTATTAGAGAAACCCTTCCTAGAGAAATAAAAGAACTAAAATCTAACCAAATTGAAATCAAAAAGGCTATTAATGAAGTGCAATAAAAAATGGGGGCACTAACTGCTAGGATAAATGAGGCAGAAGAGAGAATCAGCGGTATAGAAGACCAAATGATGGAAAATAAAGAAGCTGAGAGAAAGAGAGATAAACAACTATTGGATCACGAGGGCAGAATTCGAGAGATAAGTGATACCATAAGATGAAACACCATTAGAATAATTGGGATCCCAGAAGAAGAAGAAAGAGAGAGAGGGGCAGAAGGTATATTGGAGCAAATTATAACAGAGAACTTCCCTAATGTGGGGAAGGAAATAGGCATCAAAATCCAGGAGGCACAGAGAATCTCTCTCAAAATCAATAAAAATAGGTCAACACCCCGACATCTAATAGTAAAACTTACAAGTCTCAGAGACAAAGAGAAAATCCTGAAAGCAGCTCGGGAGAAGAGATATGTAACCTATAATGGTCGAAACATTTAATTGGCAACAGACCTATCCACAGAGACCTGGCAGGCCAGAAAGGACTGGCATGATATCTTCAGAGCACTAAACGAGAAAAATATGCAGCCAAGAATACTATATCCAGCTAGTCTGTCACTGAAAATAGAAGGAGAGGTAAAAATCTTCCAGGACAAACAAAAACTAAAGGAATTTGCAAACACGAAACCAGCCCTCCAAGAAATATTGAAAGGGGTCCTCTAAGCAAAAAGAGAGCCTAAAAGCAGCATAGACCAGAAAGGAACACAGACAATATACAGTAACAGTCACCTTGCAGGCAATACAATGGCACTAAATCCATATCTTTCAATAGTTACCCTGAATGTAAATGGGCTAAATGCCCGAATCAAAAGACACAGGCTATCAGAATGGATTAAAAAACAAGACCCATCGATATGCTGTCTGCAAGAGACTCATTTTAGACCCAAAGACACCCCCACATTGAAAGTGAGGGGGTGGAAAACCATTTACCATGCTAATGGACACCAAAAGAAAGCTGGGGTGGCAATCCTTATATCAGAAAAATTAGATTTTAAAACAAAGACTGTAATAAGAGATGAGGAAGGACACTATATCCTACTTAAAGGGTCTATCCAACAAGAAGATCTAACAATTGTAAATATCTATGCCCCTAACATGGGAGCAGCCAATTATATAAGGCAATTAATAACAAAAGCAAAGAAACACACTGACAACAATACAATAATAGTTGGGGACTTTAACACCCCCATGACTGAAATGGACAGATCATCTAAGCAAAAGATCAACAAGGAAATAATGACTTTAAACAACACACTGGACCAAATGGACTTCACAGACATATTCAAAACATTCCATCCCAAAGCAACGGAATACACATTCTTCTCGAGTGCCCACGGAACATTCTCCAGAAGAGATCACATCCTAGGTCACAAATCAGGTCTCAACTGGTACCAAAAGATTGGGATTATTCCCTGCATGTTTTCAGCTCACAGTGCTTTGAAACTAGAACTCGATCACAAGAGGAAAGTTGGAAAGAACTCAAACACGTGGAAGCTAAAGAGCATCCTACTAAAGAATGAATGGGTCAACCAGGAAATTAAAGAAGAATTTTAAAAAGTCATGGAAACCAATGAAAATGAAAACACAACTGTTCAAAATCTTTGGGATACAGCAAAGGCAGTCCTAAGAGGAAGGTATATAGCAATACAAGCCTTTCTCAAGAAACAAGAAAGGTCTCAAATACACAACCTAACCCTACACCTAAAGGAGCTAGAGAAAAAACAGCAAATAAAGCCTAAACCCAGCAGGAGAAGAGAAATCATAAAGATCAGAGCAGAAATCAATGAAATAGAAACCAAAAGAACAGTAGAACAGATCAACGAAACTAGGAGCTGGTTCTTGGAAAGAATGAACAAGATTGATAAAACCCTGGCCAGACTTGTCCAAAAGAAAAGAGAAATGACCCAAATGAACAAAATCATGAATGAAAGAGGAGAGATCACAACCAACACCAAAGACATACAAACAATTATAAGAACATATTATGAGCAACTCTATGCCAGCCAATTAGATAACCTGGAAGAAATGGATGCATTCCTAGAGATGTATCAACTACCAAAACTGAACCAGGAAGAAATAGAAAACCTGAACAGACCTATCACCACTAAGGAAATTGAAGCAGTCATCAAAAATCTCCCAACAAAAGAAAGCCCAGGGCCAGATGGCTTCCCAGGGGAATTCTACCAAACATTTAAAGAAGAATTAATACCTATTCTCCTGAAACTGTTCCAAAAAATAGAAATGGAAGGAAAACATCCAAACTCATTTTATGAGGCCACCATTACCTTGATCCCAAAACTAGACAAAGACCCCATCCAGAAGGAGAATTACAGACCAATATCCTTGATGAACATGGATGCAAAAATTCTCACCAACATAATAGCCAATAGGATCCAACAGTCCATTAAAAGGATTATTCACCATGACCAAGTGGGATTTATCCCTGGGCTTCAAGGTAGGTTCAACATCCACAAATCGATCAACGTGATACAATACATTAATAAAAGAAAGAATGAGAATCATATGATCCTCTCAATAGATGCAGAAAAAGCATTTGACAAAGTACAGCATCCTTTCTTGATCAAAACTCTTCAGAGTATAGTGATAGAGGGTACATACCTCAATATCATAAAAGCCATATTTGAGAAACCTACAGTGAATATCCTTCTCAATGGGGAAAAGCTGAGAGCTTGCCCCCGAAGGTCAGGAACGTGGCAGGGATGTCCACTATCACCACTGCTATTCAACATCATATTAGAAGTCCTAGCCACAGCAATCAGACAACAAAAAGAAATAAAAGGCATCCAAATCAGCATAGAGGAAGTCAAACTTTCACTCTTTGCAGATGATATGATACTTTATGTGGAACACCCAAAAGACTCCACCCCAAAACTGCTAGAACTCATACAGGAATTCAGTAAGGTGGCAGGATATAAAATCAATGCACAGAAATCAGTGGCATTCCTATACACCAACAAGACAGAAGAGAGACAAATTAAGGAGTCGATCCCATTTACAATTTCACCCAAAACCATAAGATACCTAGGAATAAATTTAACCAAAGAGACAAAGGATCTGTACTCAGAAAACCATAAAATACTCATGAAAGAAATTGAAGAAGACACAAAGAAATGGAAAAACGTTCCACACTCATGGATTGGAAGAACAAACATTGTGAAGATCTCAATGCTACCTAGAGCAATCTACACATTCAATGCAATCCCCATCAAAATACCATCCACTTTTTTCAAAGAAATGGAACAAACAATCCTAAAACTTGTATGGAACCAGAAGAGACCCCGAATAGCCAGAGGAATGTTGAAAAAAAAAAGCAGAGCTGACAGCATCACAATTCCGGACTTCAAGATCTATTACAAAGCTGTCATCATCAAGACAGTATGGTACTGGCACAAAAACAGACACATAGATCAATGGAACAGAATCGAGAGCCCAGAAATGGACCCTCAACTCTATGGTCAACTCATCTTTGACAAAGCAGGAAAGAATGTCCAATGGAAAAAAGACAGTCTCTTCAACAAATGGTGTTGGGAAAATTGGACAGCTACATGCAGAAGAATGAAACGGGACCATTTCCTTACACCACACACAAAAATAGACTCCAAATGGCTGAAAGACCTAAACGTGAGACAGGAGTCCATCAAAATCCTAAAGGAGAACACAGGTAGCAACCTCTTCAACCTCAGCCGCAGCAACTTCTTCCTAGAAACATCGCCAACAGCAAGGGAAGCAAGGGCAAAAATGAACTATTGGGATTTCATCAAGATAAAAATTTTTGCACAGCAAAAGAAGCAGTCCACAAAACCAAAGACAACTGACAGAATGGGAGAAAATACTTGCAAATGACATATCAGATAAAGGGCTAGTATCCAAAATCTATAAAGAACTTATCAAACTCAACACCCAAAGAACAAATAATCCAATCAAGGAATGGGCAGAAGACATGAACAGACATTTTTCCACAGAAGACATCCAAATGGCCAACAGACACATGAAAAAGTGCTCAAGATCGCTCGGCATCAGGGAAATCCAAATCAAAAAACCTCAATGAGATACCACCTCGCACCAGTCAGAATGGCTAGAATTAACAAGTCAGAAATGATAGATGTTGGCGGGGATGCGGAGAAAGGGGAACCCTGCTACACTGTTGGTGGGAATGCAAGCTGGTGCAACCACTCTGGAAAACAGTATGGAGGTTCCTCAAAAAGTTGAAAATAGAGCTACCCTACGACCCAGCAATTGCACTACTGGGTATTTACCCCAAAGATACAAATGTAGGGATCTGAAGGGGTACGTGCACCCCAATGTTTATAGCAGCAATGTCCACAAAAGCGAAACTGTGGAAAGAGCCAAGATGTCCATCGACAGATGAATGGATAAAGAAGAGGTGGTATATATACACAATGGAATATTATGCAGCCATCAAAAGGAATGAGATCTTGCCATTGCAATGACGTGGATGGAACTGGAGGGTGTTATGCTGAGTGAAATAAGTCAATCAGTGAAAGACATGTATCATATGACCTCACTGATATGAGGAATTCTTAATCTCAGGAAACAAACTGAGGGTTGCTGGAGTGGTGGGGGGGTGGGAGGGATGGGGTGGCTGGGTGATAGACATTGGGGAGGGTATGTGCTATGGTGAGCGCTGTGAATTGTGCAAGACTGTTAAATCACAGATCTGTACCTCTGAAACAAATAATGCAATATATGTTAAGAAAAAAAAAGAAGATAGCAGGAGGGGAAGAATGAAGGGGGGGGAATCGGAGGGGGAGACCAACCATGAGAAACGATGGACTCTGAAAAAC
>NW_027397075.1:31970152-32228392 GCF_003265705.2 Callorhinus ursinus | reverse complement strand
GATGACTGAGCCAGTAAAACTCAAGTTTTAATGAAGTGCACTTGAATGGCATGAGCTTTTAATGAATTTAGAGAATGTGTTAGTGGGATCTATTTAGCATGGCTTCTGATTTAAGTTGGCGTTATAACAGTGGGCAAGGTTAAATTATGCCTTACCATGCAATTATGGCTATTTTAAATTGTTGTACTGCTGAGCAAATGACATATTTATTCATTTGATCATGTTAGGAATTCTAGGCTACTTTATTTTTTTTTTAAGTAATTGATTTATTATTTATTTATTTATTTATTTTAAAGATTTATTTATTTGACAGAGAGAGACACAGTGAGAAAGGGAACACAAGCAGGGGGAGTGGGAGAAGGAGAAGCAGGCTTCCCGCCGAGCAGGGAGCCCGATGCGGGGCTTGATCCCAGGACCCTGGGATCATGACCTGAGCCGAAGGCAGACACTTAACGACTGAGCCACCCAGGCGCCCCTCTAGGCTACTTTAAATGGAGGAAATGCAAGTTAGAATTAATTAATTATTTTGCCTTAGCTTTGGTGCTAAAACTTCAACAATTCTTTTTTTTTTTTTTTTTTTTTAAGTAGGCTCAACACAGGGCTTGAACTCAAGACCCTGAGATCAAGACCTGAGGTGGGGGATGCCTGGGTGGCTCAGTTGGTTGGGCATCTGCCTTCTGCTCTGGTCATGATCCCAGGGTCCTGGGAATCGAGTCCCACCTTGGACTCCTTGCTCAGCAAGGAACCTGCTTCTACCTTTGCCTGCCACTCCCCCTGCTCGTGCTCATGCTTTTTCTGTCAAATAAATAAATGAAATCTTTAAAAGAAAAAAAAAGACCTGAGCTGAGACCAACCAGTTCAACCTACTCAACCCAGGCACCCCCAAACTTTAACAACTCTAATGGGTTTTTCCATGCTCCCACCAAATTGGATGTTTGCCATTTTCCTTCCCCTCTAACATCAGTAAACTATGTCTTTTGATTTGACTGCCAGTAGGTCTTTTGGCTACAGTTTATAAAACAAAGCAGAGGCTTTAAATCAGGTAATGACAATTATCAATCCTGTTGCTTACTCGCCATGACTGTAAGTCAGTTATTTCTCTAGCCTCAGTTTCCACACTTTTTTTTTAAATGATTTATTTATTTATTTGAGAGAGAGAGAAAGAGTGCATGAGCAGGAGAGGGGCAGTGGGAAGAGGGGTGGTGTGAGAAGGAAAGAATCCTAAGTAGACTCCCTGCTGAGCATGGAGGCTGAGGCAGGCCTCGATCGCAAAACCCTGAGATCATCACCAAAGCCAAAACCAAGAGTAGGAGGCCTAACCGACTGAGCTACCCAGGCTCCCCTGTTTCCACACTTTTAAAGGAGGGATACTAATCTTACCATATGGTACTGTTGATAAATAAAAGGTCAGTGTGTGGGGTAAATGCCTAGTAAAGTGTCTGGCACTTGGATTAATAAATGGCAGGTAGTACTGTTATTTAGAGTTTAGAGATTCTGTTGTTTGATTTTGTGACACACTTTTCTCATCCTTTGATGAGAAAGTTTTGCCTTATGACATGTATAGCTTTGCCTTATGACATGTATATGTACATTTATTTTATAAACTTAATTAAAATGAAGTAAAATTTGGCTTTCAGGATTCCATGAGGCTATCTCTCTCTCTCTCTCTTTTTTTTCCATGGGGATCTTTGAGATGACTGTGTTGTTGCTGTTGTACTGGACTTCCTGCAAAGTATGTACTTCATGGCCCTGATATTTAAGAAGAGCCAAGGTAATCATTGTTAGAATTGAGTGATGGGTACATGGGGCCTTTATTATATCATTCTACCTACTTTTGAATATATTTGAAAATTTCTATACTAAAAATCTAGAATAAAGGTGAGCTTTCAATAAAGGAAAAGGTATAAAATCAGTACCCCTGAGCAAAGCATTTGTTGGTATACATCCTCCATTGCTTGGTGAGTCAACTTAGAAAAGAAAGAGTCCATTTTCTTGTGAGTATTTTCCACTATAGATTCTATTTTTGTTTTTGTTCTTATTTTAAAGAGTAGCCTAGAGGCGCCTGGGTGGCTCAATCGTTAGGCGTGTGCCTTCAGCTCAGGTCATGATCCCAGAGTCCTGGGATTGAGCCCCACTTCGGGCTCCCTGCTCAGCCAGGAGCCTGCTTCTCCCTCTCCCACTCCCCCTGCTTGTGATCCCTTTCTAGCTGTCTCTCTCTCTGTGTCAAGTAAATAAATAAAAAATCTTAAAAAAAAAAAAAGAGTAGCCTACATGACAATAATGAACATTTAACCTCTCTTTAGCTCACACACCTGAAGGAGAGACATTCCAGGGAAATCTAGGTAGGAAGCAAAGTGTTGATGCGTCAGCCCATGGCATACTTTCTCTGCGTTGATACTAAATCAAAGTTTCAGTTAATGACAAGAACTGCTTTGTTGCTGAAGCACTTGTCTTGGGAGTGACAATAAGATTGAGGGTGTAGCTATTAATAGACTATACTTCCTTCTTTTTTCTGGTAGTGCTTGTTGCAAAAGTCCAAGCGTTGCTTGTAGAAACCTGGATAAGTCATTATTTGGATCATTATTCTCTTAGTGAAACTCCATTGGTAGTTTTAGTTAAATAAAAAATGGTGCTGCCTGCCCTGCTCTAACCTATTTATTTGACTGGGCTGTTTATACATTAAGTTGTGCCGAGCCTACAAAGGCTTCCCTACAAAGGCTGTGTTTTGCTGGTTCTTCAGGTGATTCATCTACTATACACACATAAAAATTATAGTTCAGAAGGTTGTTGTAAACATTAATTAATGTTTGTTGTGCCCCTTATGATCCTCAGATGAAAGGCATGAAGGAAATGTAGTGTGCCTACATAAAGTAATAACATCAGTACACATTGTAAAGAATGTTGGGATCTTTCTGAATGAAAGGTAGAGTATGAACTTCAAGTTATTTTTATTAGTGTTTGCAGAAGAATCAAACAGTATTTGGAGGAAACTCAAGAGAATTTTAGGTGAACACATAACTGACAAAAGAAGGTAGTAGCCAATAATTCTGTTGCAGACTAAGGAAATAAAGTGTTTTGCTTTTGCATACCTACATATCAAAAAGGAAAAAAGAAAGAAACAAAAAAAAAAAAAAGAAGAAGAAGAAAGATAAAAAGCCCATGCTTAATGTTCAAAGAAGGCAGCCTGAAAACAATAATGAAGATCCTTGATTCTTGAAATTCTTTTCCCACTGAGATAAACATTTATAAACTGGGCAAAAAGTTTATCAGAAATATTTGATCTTATGTTACTCCTCATAATCTCACATGTGGTTGGGGGAAGAGAGTTCAAAGAAAGTGAAGGGAATGTGGGGAGAAAAACTGGTTAAACATAAGTATCAGTGGACACAGGAGAAACCTGAGAGTTATTTTGAACCCATCCTTCAATTGCGTTCCTTCTGAAAGTGAAGGCCTAATAATACCTGCTTCTAAGCGTCAGTTCCTCCTGTCCATTCCCACCTGCCTCACAATGGATCCCTCAGCATCTCAGATGTGGATTACCACAGTAGTCACCTGGCTGGCCTCCCCGAACGCTCACCCTGTAGATCAAATTCATCACACCCAAACCCTGTCACTGCCTTTGAAGCCCTGAGGTCATCAGCCACCACCCTCCCCCATCCCCCACATAGCCTGTAGTAACTCTCTATTATGTGACATTGTTCTCCTTGGAAGTTACCCCTCCTTCATAAACTTTATACCATGGAGCTGTCTACCCCTCCCCTCTACCAGTCTACATTTAACCCATTCTTAAATTTTCTGATCAATTTTAAAGTCTAACCTGACTATGCCAGCTCTCAGTCATCTTTTTCTTTTTTTGACCTTTTCGGGATCTGGGCACCTAGATGTTTGTATCACAGACTTTCCTGTTTGTTACTCTTAGCTACACAAGTGAGGGCAAGGACTGTCCTTGATACACATTTAGCATGACAGAGTGAAGCACTTACCAGGAGCACAATAAAAGTTTGTCTCATGGCTGATCTTGACTGTGGTCTACTGTCATCTTGCCTTTAAAGCAGATGATGGGGTCCTCTGAAGAGCTCTGGTTTTGGAGTCAGACTGAAGGAGAATTCTACCTCTACCACTTACATCCTACCTAGATTGCATGAATGTGGGCGAGATCTTTATTTTCTGACGTCCCCAAAGCTACCAAGACAAATACTGAATACACCATCCTACCCCTGACCAGTGAAGAAGGCATCAGGTCTGGGAATAAGAGCCGTCGTGTTGTATCCTCTGGCATGGGAGAAAAAATCTTTCATCAGCTTTGTCCCAAGCCTAAAGAAATATTATCTCCCCCCACGACTTTGGACTTCTCTTGCTACAATTCTACACTTACTAATAAACTTTCTGGTTTTCCAGTTTCCCTAATACCAGGAAAAGTGAGTCCCAGACAGAAGGTGAGAGTTTCCAGCCACTGGAAAGGAATGTATCACTTGACGTTATGGCTGTTACATTATGGTCCTATGAGTTTGGTCAGTGTGAATCGTCTTTAAGACACTCATCATCTCTGGGTAATTGAGAAAATCCAATTTATAAAAACTGCTGAGGCACAGTCATGGGGCAATGCTGATCCTGCCAAGTATTCTGACAAAGAGGGCCTACCAGAGCAGCCAGCTCCTAAGCCATATTTCCACTTAGGCCCCTGGACTGTTATATGCTTCTGCTTGTGAAACTATCTGTCCTGATTTTCGCTCCACCGAAGGATCAAGAAAGTAGATTTTAGAGCCAGACAGCTTCCATTTGAATCATGACTCTATTTTTTTTGAAGATTTTATTTATTTATTTAATTGAGAGAGAGAGAGAGAGAGAGCACAAGCAGGGAGTGGGGAGGAGCAGAGGGAGAAGGAGAAGTAGACTCCCTGCCGAGCAGGGAGCCCGACGCGGGGCTCGATCCCAGGACCCCAAGATCATGACCTGAGCCAAAGGCAGACACTTAACCGACTGAACCAACCAGGTGCCCCCTATGAGGACTAATTTAAAGAATTTGTTGAGGGATGCCTGGGTGGCTCAGTCAGTTAAGCGTCTGCCTTTGGCTCAGGTCATGATCCCGGGATCCTGGGATCAAGTCCCACATCTGGCTCCCTGCTCAGTGGGGAGTTTGCTTCTCCCTCTGCCTCTGCCACTCCCGCTGCTTGTACTGGCTCTCTCTTTCTCTGACAAATAAATAAATAAAATCTTTAAAAAAAAAACATTAAAAGTCTTACTGTGAATTGAAAAAAAAAGAATTTGTTGAAATTTTGTGAATATTTGCTACTTTTCCATTTTTTTGGTTGGTTTCTTTTGGCCACAATTTTGTTTCCACATAGCAATTAACATTAATTCCTTAAAAACAAAAAGGACCTCTAGATTTTCTTTCCTGAGGTCATTAAGGATGGTTAGAGGAAGCTGAAGAGATAGTTTATAAGAAAGTTTCGTGAAGAAGAACAGACATGGGTGGTAGCAACTATGAAGAAGAAAGGAATACAGGATAAATCCCATAAACTTGAGGGAAGAAAGGAGCCCAGAGGTGTTACTGGATCTCCAGAAATGCTCCATGATCCCCTTACGAACCAGAGCTTCTAACTTAACTAGAGGTCTCCTCGATGCTTCCTCTCAGCTCTGCAAAGAGATAGCCTTCAATCCTTCAGTAGATAGAGTTATTTATAATACAAGTAAGCTCTTTGTTAATACCCAAGAATGTGCAAAACATGCTTTTTTGTGGACATTCTCCTAGGAGATTGAGATACATTGTATCCAGTATATTCTTTGGATGATTTAAAACACTGATGGAATTTTTAGAAAATCTACTCCAACCTTCAACATTTCTGAGCTTCAACATCTTAGAAAAAAGCTCAAAACCAAAGTGATCTTTTGGTTTGATTCCAAAATCTCCACTAAGTGTATTTGAAAATATGTTTTCTCGTATCCAAATATACTGGGCTGTTTTTTCCCTCCTCTTCTTTGGCAGCACAACCTGAGAGTCCAGATTCTGGAGCCAACTATCAGGATTCAATTCCCAGATCTACCACTTTTTTGATGAATGATCTCAGGGCAAGCAACTTAATTTTTCTCTTTCCTCCACTTGCTCATTTGAAAAGTGGTGGTAATAATAATAATAATAATGATACCTGTTTATAGGTCTGTTGTGAGAGTTAAATGTCAGTACTTTTAGGACAATGCCCAACACATAGTAAGCACTCAGTCAGTATTAGTTGCCAGTGTTACTTTTATTGTTGTCATTTATGGAAGTATCTAAAAATGAGTTTTAAAACTGCTTAAAGGCAAAGTGTGGTGAGCATATGATTTTAAAAGGCACTATAGCATAGATTTATCTGCTTAGTCTGCTTCTTCTGGTTCCACGTGGTCTTGGTGGAGTTATTAATCAAGGCCCCCATTTTCCCAACCACAGGCGTGGACACATGCCATGGATTGGGCCAATCCCTTCCTCTCCTGGACTTCCCTGAATTTTGTGCTGAGGATGGGGTTGAGAGGCAGTCTCTTCTTTTGCATTATGTACTATAATGTAGCCCTGGGACTACCAGCCACATCCTCCCTCTTTGCTACAGAGGAGAATGATTTGATCAGACAATGAGTGGCAGGTAGTCCCAAGAGACGCAGAGAACAAGTTTCTCCCTGCCTAAACAATCTAACACAGTTACATGAGCCAATACAGTCACCCTTTTAGTAAAACTATTTTGAATGGGGTTTCTGTCATTCACGCACACACACACACACACACACACACACGCACACATGAACACACATGTCCTGGATTTTCCAGCATAATTCCAACTCCAAACATTCTGATTTATTATTTCTACAATTAATGCTGCAAATAATAACAGCTATCATGTATATCACTTTGTAAGTGCCAGGCGCTGTTCTAAGCATTTTACATGTTATAACTCAGTTAAAGCTCCCAGCTACACTGCCAAGTAGGTATTATCATTATCCTTACTTTATAGATGAAGAAAGAGAGAAACAAAGAGATTAATTAATTTGCACAAGACCATGTAGATACAAGGTGGAGATAGGATTCAGATCAAGATGGTCTGAATCCAGAGTCCACTTTTTCTGTGCCTAACCGTGCGCCAAATGGTCACCAGTCATATACAGGTCATAGGAACTAAATTCTCCATAGTGTACACTAAGAAGGACATAGGAAGTGGTCCACATAATACATGTGTATTAGTTTGAAAATGGGGAAGAGGGAAGAGCAAATAGGCGAATTATATTCCTGTTTCTCCTAAACAGAAAGCATACCAGAAAATTATAGTCATCAAAGATTCTCCAGTTTAGGTTAGTTCCTTAGATATTCTTCTCCCAAATTCCATTCATTCCGCATGCCATTGTATGTTCTCTAACCCTCTTCCAACTTTAGAGAAATCTGACACAATTTTTGTTCATCTCTGGGATTCCTGAAACATTTGATACCTCTACAGTTTTACCTCCCTTCTACTCTGGATCCCACTGAATTCTGGCTTAATTGCTACCCCCTCCTCTCTCGGAAACAGCCCTGGATCAGGTTGCCAAGAACTTCCTACTTGCCAAGTCCATTGAGCCTGTATTAGTATATTACAGTATCTGTATATGACTTAACAGATACTTCTGGGTTTTTTGACTGTTCATCTATCCTTCCTTGAAGCTATCTCCCTTGGGGTTTGGGCCACCATCTCTCCTCATTCTCTTTTTGCATTCTGTCTATCCTGTTTAATCTCTTTGTAGCACTTTTTCCCTTTACCATTAAATATTGATATTCCAGGGGGCACCTGGCTGGCTCAGTTGCTAAAGCATGCAACTCTTAATCTCAGGGTCGTGAGTTTGAACCCCACATTGGGCATGGAGCTTACTTAAAAAGAATTTTAAAAAAATTTTTAACTGATATTCCAGTTCAACTTTCTAAACTCCAGTCAATTGTTACTTTTTCCAGAAAGTCTTCCCTGTCACTTACTCCCAGAGAGTACATCAAACCTTCATCTGGTCAGATCTCTGCTTTGCCTGTGCTTGTTACCCTTGTGTTGTATCGTTATTTATCACTACTTGTATCTCTTTCCCTTTGGGCTGAAAAGTCCCACAAGGAATTTTTTTTTTTTCATCTCTGTATCCCCAGCACTTAGCAAGTTTTCACCACAGAGTAGGTTCCCAATAAATGTTTCTGAAAAAATAAATGGGCTTGTCTGGTTTTCAATTGCAGAATATTTGCCTATAATGACTCAACTTGACCTTTCTTCTGTAAAATAGGAGGGGCATTATCATAAAGATGCCTAGAGACGTAAATTATCCACATAAGTCGAAGGACACTTGGATACCCAGTAGGGAAGATCTGATATTCAGTATGTCTGAACATCTATTTTCCTGCTCAATAAATCATTGATGGTGTGTGTGTATACTTGTGTGTTCATAGGGAATTAGGGAAGAGTAGGTCAGTGGTACCTGACACAGAAATCAAAATGCCTGGTTCCTAGTCCTGGTTCCATCACTTATCACTTAGCCCAGTGATTGTGGGCGAGTTATTTAGCTAATCTGAAGTTTGAATTTTTTTTAAGAGGGGGGGCGAGGGGAGAGGAAGAGAAAGAATCTTAAGCAGGCAATGCCAAGCATGGGGCTTGATCTACAACCCTGAGATCATGACCTGAGCCAAAATCACAAGTTAAATGCTTAACCAATTGAGCCACCCAGGTGCCCCAGCTTGAATTTTTTTTTTTTAATGATAATAAAAACCTCTACACTGCCTAGCTCAGAGTTGCAATGTAGATAAGATGGAAAAGATATAGACATACTTTAAAAACTGTTTTAGATGGTTAAATTGGTTGTAAAAAAAAAAAACATGAACGCACTCAGATTATGTCTGGGAGCAAATGGTTTATTGGAAAGATACCTAGGGAAACTTTTTAAAAAGAGAATAGAAGCAGAAATCTCAGCCACAAATTTCAGCCAGCCAGGAAAGCAGGAAGTGACACAGTGACTGGGTCACACAGGAATAATGGGAACCTGACTATAGCTGAACTGGACAGAAACTGTAATGTGGCTTCTAAACTGGAAGTTTCTTCAGAGGCCAGAGCAGATAAACCATCCTCCCCTCAATCCCAACCACGAGAGCTTGCTAACTTTTCCTGAGTGCCCTTCAACTGACATGATGTCTTTTCTCTCTGCCTTTGTTTCTCTCAGAGTGCCTTTCTGCCTTTGTTCCTACTACCAAATAACTAACCCCCTGAATCTCTAGATCAAACACCAGCCAGATTGTTGCTAAGGACCTGATGGCAAAGCTCTTGCTCAAGTTTCCCTCATAGGAAGCTTGCCAGCCAACTGTGGGCTGTTCTCGAGTTAGAGCCACTCCTGGTCCAGTCGGTGGTGGCCATGGTGATAAAGCCCAAGAGGAACAAACACACTTATTTCTATACCCAAGACTCTTGCTTTAGATTAACCACAGTAGGATGCCACTAGGCTAAAGGGTCAAATGGAAGAAGGAATATTAAAGAAGCCCAGGGACTAGGGCTACCTGGCCAAAGTTTGCAAAGCTGCAGCTGGCAGAAGGAAAGTATCATGGCTGGATGCCCAGGATGTCACCCCCAGCAGGTGGAAGGGGGTTTGATGAGAAACAAGCGGGCTTCTTTTTCCTGCTGCTCTCCAAACTCCTCCTATTAGCCACACACACCCGGAAGTCCACTGACACAAGAAGGTTAGTCCTCCCTGTGACACAGATCAGGGAAGGCAAGAAATGCATCTGAAGGCAAACAGGCTCTGGACCAGCTCTGTATGTAATTAACGGAGTCAAATCTTCAGTTTACTGGGGCATGGCCAAGAGGGTCAGCACTGTTGTAATGCAGGCTGAGTACGTTGGGATGAGCAGAACTGGTTTTTGAATCTTAGCTCGGCTATTTATTCTGTTTTATTTGGGGCAAGTTACTTAACCTTTACAAAACTCAGTGCCTTGTTTTGTGAGATGGTGATGATAATACTAATCTTCTAGAATTGTAAAGATTCAACATAATGAACAGAAAACCTTCAACACAATGTCTAGACATGGGGAATGCTTTATTGTTTTCAGTGATGATGGTGGTGGTGATGGTGGTGGGGGTGGTGGGGATGGTGGTTGTCTACCCCCTCCCCCTGCTGGTCTATGTTTCATTTTTGCATCTCCAACAGCCTGTCTTAGCAGGTTTTTCCAAGCTATTTAAAAATATAGACATCACTGGGCCTCTGAGTAACCTTATCAATATCAAGGTTACCTGAGGTTAAAAAGTCTGAATTGATAAAATGCCATGAAAGTTTCTGCATCTCGTCAAAACAATTATGAGGTGCTTTGTGCGTACAATATGCCTCATTTTATTCTGTGTTTTGTGTGTGTGTGTTTGTTCCTTTTTCTTTTTTTTTTTTTAGAGAGAGAGCACACGAGCCTGGGTGGGGGCGTACATGAGATGGGGAAGGACAGAGGGAGAAGGAGAGAGAGAATCTCAAGCAGACTCCCCACTGAGTGCGGAGCCTAATGCAGGGCTTGATCTCACGACACTGGGATCATGACCTGAGCTGAAATCAAGAGTCAGATGCCTAACCAACTGAGCCACCCAGGAGCCCCTATTGTGCTTTGTTTAAATGTACTTCACAGATACTGTGCTTTTTACAAA
The DNA here is from genome assembly GCF_003265705.2 of Callorhinus ursinus. Taxonomy (NCBI): domain Eukaryota; kingdom Metazoa; phylum Chordata; class Mammalia; order Carnivora; family Otariidae; genus Callorhinus; species Callorhinus ursinus. The sequence continues at coordinate 32,217,749 of NW_027397075.1, read as the reverse complement.
TTGAAGGTTTGTGGTAACCCCTACTTTGAGCAAGTCTACTGGTCGGCATTTTTCCCAATAGCGTTTGTTCACCTCATGTCTCTGTGTCGTGTTCTGGTAATTCTTGCAATATTTCAAACTTTTTCATTATTATTATATTTGTCATGGTGATATGTGATTGGTGAGCTCTGATGTTACTATTATAGATGTTTGGGGGTGCCATGAGCTGCACCCATATGAGACAGCCAACTTAATTGATAAATATTGTGTGTGTTCGGAGTGCTGCCCCAGCCAGCCATTCCCCTGTCTCTCTCCACATCCTCAGGCCTCCCTATTCCCTGAGACATAACACTATGGGAATTAGTCCAATCAATAACCCTACAATGGCAAGTGTTCAAGTGAAAAAAAGAGTCCCATGTCTCTCACTTTAAGTCAAAAGCTAGAAATGATTAAGTGTAGTGAGGCAGACATGTTGAAAGCCCAGATATGGGGCGCCTGGGTGGCTCAGTCATTAAGCGTCTGCCTTCAGCTCAGGTCATGATCCTAGGGTCCTGGGATCGAGCCCTGCATTGGGCTCCCTGCTCCGCGGGAAGCCTGCTTCTCCCTTTCCCACTCCCCCTGCTCGTGTTCCCTCTCTCGCTGTGTCTCTCTCTGTCAAATAAATAAAATCTTAAAAAAAAAACAAAAAAAGCCCAGATAAACTAAAGCTAGGCCTTGTGAGCCAAACAGTTGGCCAAGCTGTGAATGCAAAGGAAAAGTTCTTGAAGGAAATGAGAAGTGTTACTCTAGTGAACACAAAAAAATGATAAGAAAGCAAAACAACCTATTGCTGATATGGAGAGTTTTAGCAGCCTGGATAGAAGATCAAGCTAGCCACAACATTCCCTTAAACCAAAGCCTAATCCAGAGAAAAGCCCTAACTCTCCTCAGTTCTATGAAGGCTGAGGGAGGTGAGAATGCTGAAAAAGAAAAATTTGAAGCTAGCAGAGGTTCATGAGGGTTAAAGAAAGAAGCCACCTCCATATGTGCAACAATGAAGCAGCAAGTGCTGATGTAGAAGCTGAGCAAGTTCTCCAGATCATTGCTGAAGGTGGCTACACTCAACAAGAGAATGATCCTAAGGAAATATATTTACATCCTTATATTCTAAGAAAATGCCATGTAGGAGAAGTCAACGCCTGGCTTCAAACTTCAAAGAGGAAGCTGACTCTTGTCAGGGGTTCAAGCAACTGGTGACTTAAGTAGGAGCCAATGCTCATTGGCTGAAAATCCTTAAGAATTATGTGAAATCTACTCAGCCTGTGCTTTAGAAATGGGACAACCAAGACTGGATGTCAGCGCATCTGTTTACAGCATTGTTTACTGACTATTTTAAGCCCATCGTTGAGACCTACTGCTCAAGAAAACAGATTTCTTTCAAAATATTACTGCTCATTTGAAGAGCTCATTGAGCTTTGATGGAGATTAATGTTGTTTTCATGCCTGCTAACATAACACCCATCTTGTAGCCCATGGGTCAAGGAGTAATCCCAACTTTCAAGTCCTCTTACTTAGGAAATACATTTCATAAGGCTATAGCTGCCATGGATAAGGATTCCTCTGATGGATCTGGGCAAAGAAAATTGAAAACCTTCTGGAAAGGATTCACCATTTGAGATGCCATTAAGAACATTTGTGATTCATGGAAAGAGTTCAAAATATCAAAATGAACAGGAGTTTGGAAGAAGTTGATTCCAATCCTACTGGTGACTTTGAGGAGTCCAAGACTTCAGAGGTGGAATTAACCGCAGATGTGGTGGAAATAGCAAGAGAACTGGAATGACAAGGGGAGCCTAAAGATGGGACTGAATTGATGGAATCTCATGATAAAAGTTGATGGTATTGACAACTGCTACACCTCAGCCAGGGGCTGCCCTCTCACCCTGACAACTTGGCCAAGGCCACTTTTGACACCATTTCCAAGACCCACAGCTGTCTCACCCCTGACCTCTGGAAAGGGACTGTGTTCACCAAGTCCCCCCATCAGGGATTCACTGACTGTCTTGTAAAGACCCACACCAGACTCCTGCTGTGGCCACCACATAGTTTTATACAAGAAAAATAAAGTGACTCAAAGGCTGTAAAAAAGACAGACAGACAGACAAAAATAAAGAAAGAAAGAGTATAAAGGATAAATAAAGGACTGGTATCTTTGGAATTACAAATATATGAGCAGACCAAGAAAGCATTCTTCAGGGAATGTGATTTTGAACAGGCGATTTACCCATTGTAAAAGAAAAGAAGTTAGCGGATAGTCTAATAGGAAGAGTTTTGGTGGTTTAACCAAATTTTGGAAAAGTACTCACACTAAGTTCTTTGTCATTATCTGGAGTTTCAAATTCAAAATACTGTAGGATTTTTTTTTGCTTTTTTTTTTTTAAGGTAAACTCTATGCCCAATGTGGGGCTTGAACTCATGAGTCAAGAGTCACAAACTACACTGACCGAGCCAGCCAGGTGTCCCTGTTATTTATTTACTTTTTTTAAGTTAAATCTCCTTTTCTGGGGCACCTGGGTGGCTCAGTTGGTTAAGTGACTGCCTTCAGCTCAGGTCATGATCCTGGAGTCCTGGGATCGAGTCCTGTGTCGGGCTCCCTGCTCAGTGGGGAGTCTGCTTCTCCCTCTGACCCTCCTCCCTCTCATGCTCTCTATCTCTCATTCTCTCTCTCTCAGATAAATAAATAAAATCTTTAAAAAAATAAATCTCCTTTTCTTTCTTTCTTTTCTTTTTTTTTTTTTTTGCAGAGAGAGAGCACAAGCAAGGGAGGAGCAGAAGAGGGAGAAGGAGAAGCAGGCTCCCTACTGAGCAGAGAGCCCGATGTGGGACTCCATCCCAGGATCTTGGGATCATGACCTGAGCTGAAGGCAGATACTTAACAGACTGAGCCACTCAGGTGCCCCTTAAATCTCCTTTTTATTAATAAATTCCCTAAGAAGAGAAGACAGTATTTTGGGCTCTCTATTCTGATGTTGCTATGACTTTTAAAAAGATTTCAATTCATCAAATTTTTTAAGTCTGCTATATATAATGTACAGAAAAGGATAAATGAAAATGTGCAATTAAAGAATAATGAAAAAATGATATGTGCATACTCACTACCTAGGCCAAAAACCAGAATAATTTCTATCAAAAACCCCCTTATTACTCGCAAAATGAACACTGTCCTAAATTTTGAGTTAATTATTTCTGTTTTCTTTATATTCTTGATCACTTTTGTATATATCCTTAAATAGCATATTATACATTTTTGAATGTTTTAGAACTTTATTTTCCAAATCAGTATAGCTTTTATTGCATATTTAAAATATCACAAGTCTGAAAAATCATCCGGCATCTTGCTGTTTCTGTAGATGGACAACTCAGATCTTATTCATCAGCCTGCTGAACTGTTCCTTTTTCAGAAACATAGGTACCATCCAAAAACTTTCTGATATCCTTGTTTTCAACAGTTGTGGCTTGCTGACTCAAAGCAGCTGAGTTCGATACAAGTTCAATGTCATTTCCTTCAAGAATTAACTCATCTTTTTGGGCTTGAGATACAGAACAAGCAACACCTGGCCTCATCCGAACCCTGCAGATGTATTTCTCACCCAAGAAATTTCGGATTTCAACAAGAGAACCATTCTCCTGAATAACAACGTTGATGGGGAAGTGAGCATACACAGACCTCATCTTGTAACAGAAGCCCAGTGTAACGCCCTTGATCATGTTTTGTACATGACTACAGATAGTGCAAACAGTAGCCAGCTCTTTTCTATTTCCCCACCATTTGTCAACTCGGAGCCTCTTCTTTTTCTTTCCAAGAAGACTGAGTTCTACATTGATGTGATTGAAGTCCCTTCTCAGTGTTCTTCTGGGTCCCTTCACAATAACTGTGCTTCCCTTCAGAGTGATGTCGACATTTTCTGGAATGTCGACAGTCTGATTGCTGAGAATGGTCATTCTCGCAGGAGATGCGGCAAAGAGAGCTGAATGTTTTAGAACTTTAAGTAGAATCATAATGATTACATTTTTCTATGACTTGCCCCTCCCACTCAATATTGTTGGTGAAATTCAAACATACTGTGTATAGCTGTAGTTCATTGTCAAAATTTATATTCATAAGTGAAATGGCTTATAATGTTCTTTTATTGTATTGTCTTTCTTGTGTTTTGAAATCAAGATATAGCTTTCTTCTAAAAAGAGGTGGGAATCTTTTGTTCTTTCTCTGATTTATGAATAAACTTCTATAAAACCAGAATGAATTGCTTCTCAAATGGCTGGTAAACTCACCCATAAAATCATTTTGATGTTTTTGTTTTTTTGTAAGAGGAGGTCTTTTTTTTTTTTAAGATTTTATTTATTTATTTGACAGAGAGAGACACAGCGAGAGAGGGAACACAAGCAGGGGGAGTGAGAGAGGGAGAAGCAGGCTTCCTGCAGAGCAGGGTGCCCGATGTGGGGCTCGATCCCAGGACCCTGGGATCATGACCTGAGCCGAAGGCAGACGCTTAACAACTGAGCCACCCAGGCGCCCTGTAAGAGGAGGTCTTAACTACCATTTTAATTTCTTTAAATTTATACTTTATTCAAGTTCTCCATTTCTTCTCATGTCAATTTAAAAATTTCATATATTTTTAGAAATTTTTGCATTTAGTCTAGATTTTCAAATGTATTACATATAGCTCCTGTTTTAATTCTTCTCTGCCTTATAAGTTCTCTCATGTGTTCAAGATTCTAAAAATATTTTGACCATAGATGTGAAGGCTATCTGGCTGCAACATCTGTCACCCCATTGATCACCAAAGTTGATTTGGCTGATCTGGCTGGCTGGGTGGGTGTCCCCTTTCCCACTTACCACTGCACGTGCATCCCTCCAAAGCTGCATGCTCAATGGAAGAGGACCACCTACCCAACAGAGGAGGACCATTCTTGAGTCAAGGGTATATGAGTAACTGTACTCCCCTGCTAGAACCTCCAAACAAGCTCCCTAGGTCCATTGATAGGAGAACTTAAGGAGGTCAAGCTTCCAAGATTCCAATTAAAAACAACTTTTTTTGACCAGCTTTTCTGGTTTTTCTCAAAAGAGGATTAATTTTCTGTTCCCTATCCATTGGTATCAGAAAAGATGTTTCATTCTTTTTAACTGCCCACTTTTGATTCATGCTTTAAAGATTTATTTATTCTTAGAAACATTACACTTACTTATTGATTTTCTGTGTTGAATAATTTCAACATCTGAAAGTTCTATGGGTCTGATTCTGCCATGAGGGCTCATGATGTTCATCATTTTGGATGATTATTGCTGACTGACACTGTGGTTGCTGTTGATGACATTTTTGTTTTACTATGAATTATGCTATTCCTTTGAATTTTCAGCAGAAATTATTTTTTTAAAAGATTTTATCTATTTATTTATTTATTTTGGAGAGAGAGAGAGCATGAGTGGGAGTGGGGAGGGACAGAAGGAGAGGGAAAGAGTCTCAAGCAGGGCTCCATCTCAGGACCCTGAGATCATGACCTGAGCCGAAATCAAGAGTCCAACGCTTAACCGACTGACTCACCCAGGAACCCCTTCGTAGAAACTCTTGAGGCCTGGGAGGCAAGAGGTTCCTTCAGAAAGGATTTACCTTTGCTTCTGTCAGGTGATTGGGGCATCCAAACCAAGAGCAAATCAAAGTATTGACTTGAGATATTTTTGGTCTATCCAAGAAGTGTGAATTCAAACTATAAACTTGCAAAAGGGTTTGCTTGTGGTAATGAATTCTCAGGGAAAGTTTTCTTCTCTCCATTCAGCACCAAAGTTTAAAACAGGTAGCTTTAAAAAAACAACAAAACAAAACAAAACAAAACAAAACAAAACAAAACAAAAAAACAGTAGCTTTTTGCATTTCCAAGGAGGGGAGAGGTATTCATTTATCATTTGTCCTAATACTGAGAGTGCAACACTTTGGGTCTTGGCTTTATGAAGGGAAACTCTCATCTTGAATCTTGCTTTGTCTTTTGTGCCCCTGGTCCTTCTGGGCTATAAAAACTGAGTTAACCAGAAAATGCAAGTTCAGCCTACTTTGGTTTCCAATGCTTACCTGCTTTCTTCTGTAGCCATCTTCTTTGCTAGGCTCCTTCTGAATCTCGTCACTTTCTCCAGCCAGATTGGATTTCTGTTAGTTCCTGAAACAAACCACCATTCTTCCTGCCTCGGAGCATTTGCATATGCTGTTTTTTCTGCCTGAAACATTTTGCTCTCTCTTTGCCTCGCTCATTTCTACTCATCCTGTAGCTTTCAGCTTAAATGTCATTTTCTTGAGGAAGCCTCTGTTCGTTTTAGACTCAGTCAGTTCTCACTGTTAAATATGCCACGTACTTTGGCCTTCACACTTGTGGTTGTTTAATTATTTATAAGTATTCTATCTTCCCTGCTAAGCCATAAGTTCTGGAGGAATAGACTCTTGGCATAGTCACTGCTGTATTATCACAGAACCGTGACTGGCACATGACCAGTAATCAGATATTTATTGTGATTGTTTGCCATAAAGTGGGTGCAAATTAATTTCATTCTGTGACTTTCACATCATTAGTTGAGAACATCGGGGGCTCAATTAGATGTTGCAGAAACAAGGTTGTAAATCTCTGCAGAAAAGAGTCACAAATGAACCCTTCAACTGAGGTAGTTGAAATATTTTTGCAAAAATGGAAAAAAGAATCCTTTTTCCATGTAATTTTAGCAAAGAGGGCTTTGATGGCCCCAAATGAAATGCTTGATTCGGAAGATTCTTGTTGGCAGAAGGAATTCAAGAAAAAAATTAAAAGCCCTTTGCATGCATAGAAATGTTTAGTCGAGAGAGATTTATATGGAGTCTTTCCCCTTTGGAAATGTGTGCAATATTAGTTTTTAATAGCAAAGTGAGTAAAAAAATCAAGTCAAAATCTTGAGAGGAGTGCTTATTATTTGGGTATAATCAATGAACTGAATAACAGAAGGGAATGTGTAATTTAGGACACCTTCACTTAAGTTTACCTGAAATGGGTACAGATGTACTCTTAAGTTTTGAAACTCTAAAGACTAGAGTCATAAAAATCAGGGCCAAGCCCCCCCCCCAAAAAACAAAACAAAACAAAACAACAACCTAAACATGGATAATTTCCATTAAACTGAGTAAAGGGAAACTATATGAGAAATGGGGAAATGGATTATTTCTGCAATCTTTTGATTTCTGTACCTTTCCTTTATATGTTAAACCATCTCAGCGGCCAACGTAAGCAGACAAGAAATTTTCTGGAGGAGCAGTGAGTGAATCACAGTTTTGATGGAAGGAAGGGAGTTGAGTGAAGCTAGAGAGCCAGAACCACAGCTAAAGTCAGTCCTGAAATGGCCTGGTTAGGGTACCACTGCCATTGCCAGTAAATGCTGGATACCACCCCAGAGACTGCTGCCATTGCGTCACCAGACTCTGGGTATCACAGGTGCGAGGGGGATGAATTCTGCTTAGTCTGTGTGACTCGGTCCTGATTCAAAGTCCCAAGTAGGAGCATCCAGTCTACCAAGCTTGGGTCACTTTCCCTCACCCTAGGATGGCTGTGGGGATGGCGGGTGGGGGGCATGTGGAAGGGCAGAAGGCAAGTATCTGGACCTTCTGGCCCCTCGAGTGGGAGAAGAGATCCTGCCACTCACAAAAATTCCCAAACAGTGTATGGAGGGCGGAGTAAGATGTTGGGCAGCCATAAAATTATAAGTAACTCATTAGGTATGTCCATCTTTCAGAAATACTAGGAGATGTAGGAGAATCTTGCTCTATCCAACAACTATTATTCCATCATTTCTACAAATGTAGGCAGTAGGTCACTAAATTACCAATCTCTTATTTTAAACACACTCATAAACACATGCACACACCAACACACAAATTGATCCACTGATTTTTCTTCTAATTTACCATTCCTATTGAGAAAGGGAAACATTTTTCTTTGTTCCAGGTTAAATAAAGGAAATAGTCACATGTTTCACTAAACTGCAGCCGTAACATAGCCCTTTACCTCAGAGGATAATTCTGATGATAATGTGTGTGTTTTTTTAAAGATTTTTATTTACTTATTTGAGAGAGAGAAGGAGAGAACAAGTGAGAGAGCACAAGCAGGGGGAGTGAGTGGCAGCAGGAGAGGGAGAACCGGCTCCTGGCTGAGCAGGGAGCCCATGTGGGGCTGGATCCCAGGACCCTGGGATCATGACCTGAGCCGAAGGCAGACGCTTAACAGACTGAGCCACCCAGGCGCCCCTGATAATGTGTTTGATGAAGAAGCTCCAATGAGAGAGGGCAAATTTGGCCATGTAGAGAGCCATGAAGTCTTACTTAAAAGACCCTTCTTGGGTGCCTAGGTGGCTCAGATGGTTAAGCGTCTGCCTTGGGCTCAGGTCATGATCCCAGCATCCTGGGATCGAGTCCCGCATCGGGCTCCCTGCTCCTTGGGAGCCTGCTTCTCCCTCTGCTTCTCTCTCTCTCCCCCTCTGTCTCTCATGAATAAATAAATAAAATCTTTAAAAAAAAAAATAAAAGACCCTTCTTTTTTTTCTCTCCGAAGTAATCTCTCTGCCCAACTTGGGGCTCAAACTCATGACCCCAAGAGCAAGAGTCACATGCTCTACTGACTGAGCCAGTCAGGGGTCCTAAAGGACTCCTCTTGAAAGATGCTCTCTGATTGCCTCCTGCTCAAAGAGGGGAGCTAGTCTGGGGTATTGCTCTCCTCTTTACATTGGTTACTGAATGCTCCTTTTATTTTATCTGATATTTGTAAATCGAAAGCATTGGGAAAATCTGCCCACCTCTGAACTCAGTTTCATGTTTAGTCTCGTATAGTCACCTGTTTATATGACAAGTAGTCATATGGGATTATTTATAAATAGTATGTCTGTGCTGTTGTTGTTTTAGAAACTAATTCCTTGGAAGGCAGGAGTTCTGTCTGTTTAGTTAATCGTGTGTAACACCAAACATTGGTCATTACATGCAAGGTTTTTAATGCTGCTGCTGAACATAAAATACTTTCCCTGACTTTGGCGAATAAAACCTCTCTTCATATAAGACAGGGTTGGAAAACAACAGTCTGGGGGCCAAGTCCAGCCCACCATCTCTTTTTCTCTGTTTTTGTACATAAAGTTTTATTGGAAGACAGGCATGCTCATTTATTTACATTTTGTCTGGGGCTGCTTTCCTGCTACAATGACAGAGCTGAGTGGCCTGCAAAGCCTAAAATATTTATTATCTGCCTATTTACCAAAAAAGCTTGCTGACCTGACCATTGATATACATCAGTTGTTTACCTCAGACAATAGGATAGGATCACCTGTAAAATTCAAAAAAATGAAAGCTCCCTGGCCCCACCATAATACTTCAAATCACAATCTCTAGGGTCAGAGCTGGAGATACAAAGTTTTTAAAATTCACCACAAAACTGAGAATCATCAGCCTGATGCAACACATACTACCTAGTATAATTTTAATAACTCTCCCTCATTGAGCGCCTAGTAGATGTTAGGCATTGTATTAGATGCTCTACATGTATTTTCTCATTTTAATACCGAAAAAACCATCTTAGTTACATTTTACAATCCTTAATTTATAGTGAAGGAAATCGAGGCTTCCTAAGCTTAGCTTATACAAGCTCACACAGCAATAAGTGGCACAGCAAGGGTTTGTACTAGGTCTTCCTACCCGTCCAAGATTGACAACAGGAGACAAATATCCAGGTGGAGAAAAACTGATACGTATCCCTGAGATTTGCTTTTCCTCTGGGGGAACTGTAGGTATTTCCCATTGCCTATGCTACACTGGCCTGCATGAGAATGACTGGCCTAAGTATGGAGGCAGAACTCTCCTGTTGATAGAAGGGGGCATAGCTGAGAAAACAATGGAACATTGAAACAAGATTTCATTCCAACATAGAGGATAATGGAAGGGAAACAAACCCAAGAAGTAGCACATCTTCAAGGAAGTATCCATCCTAGGGACATCTTCCTATCTGGTTCACGATCTGCCCCAAGTAGCAGAGCTCATATTTATGTGCATAAGCATGTATGTATGTATGTATTTTTAAAGATTTTATCTTATTTTTTAAAGATTGATTTATTTATTTGAGAGAGAGAGCAAGCTCAGGGAGGGGCAGAGGGAGAGAATCCACCGACTGAGCCAGCCAGGTGCCCCAAGCTCATCTTTAATCCCAAACTTCTTGGAACATCATAAAGAACTCTAAAGACTCCCCCCAAGTCCAGATCCTGGAAAGTAAGGCATGGAGCAAAATAAAGTTCCTCTTCATCTTGCTTAAAGCATACCTTTCAAGTTCTAGTTTGCAGAATGATTTACACATGAATGTCCAACTTTTTTTAACTGGCTAGTCATGACATGAGAAACCTAATATTGCCCAAGAGATACTGAACATACATTTGTGCTAGAGGATATCATTTGGTTACAAAATGTATTTGACCTCAAAATATCTATAATTGCTTATTTAGACAGAACTCTAAATGAGGGTCAAATCATCAGCTCTATAAATCCTTTCATATTAATCTTGAGTCTATTCAAGTTCTATCTGAATAGACTAGAATTCAAGTTCTATTTGTTTTCCGATAACTCTTAATTGTGGTATGACTCAGATAATTTTGGTAATCAGTTTTTTCATTTTAGTATCCTGTTTGTTGTTGCTAATTTATACCCAAAAAGCATTGATATTTTATGATACAAAGAGTAATTAGAAAAGCTTCAGGTTCAGGGCACCTAGGTGACTCAGTTGTTTAAGCGTCTGCCTTTGGCTCAGGTCGTGATCCTGGAGTCCTAGGATCAAGCCCTGCATTGGGCTTCCTGCTCAGCGGGGCATCTGCTTCTCTCTCTCTCTCTCTCTCTCTCTCTCTTTCTCTCTCTCTCTCTCGCGTGCGCTCACTCTCTCTCAAATACATAAAATCTTAACAAAAAAAAAAAACAAAGCTTCAGGTTTAACTGAATAAATTTGAAATTGTACCTTCATAAGGGTGCCCTTTATTAATAATTATGATATTCTTAAAGTGAATATTTATTATTGTTATAGGCTGAACCGTGCCCCTTACTCCCAAATTCCTATGTTACAGTCCTAACCCCTAGTGCCTTAGAATGTGACTGTATTTGGAGATAGGGCCCATAAAGAGGTAATTAAAGTAAAATGAGATCATATGGGTAAGCCCTACCTAACCCAATATGCCTGGTGTCCTTGTAAAAGGAGACTGGGATACAAATAGACACAGAATGAACACAAAGTAACAGAGGGACAAGATGGTTAGCTGCAAGCCAAGGAGAGAGTCCTTGAAAGAAACCAAACCTGGCAACACCTTGATTTTGGACTTCTGGCCTCCGGGATTATGAGAAAATTTCTGTTGTTTAAGCCACCAGTCTGTGGTTTTTATTACAGCAGTCCTAGGGAATTAGTATGATAATGAAGTAAGTTTTGCTAAGTGAAAAGTGGAGCTGCTTTCTCTTGACCCTGTTTAAACCAGTGCCTAGAATGGACCTCTTGCAGGAAAGTTGTCTGATGTCTCTTTCATAGAGGTGTTCTGTTTACTATCACCCTAGGATAAGTCTCAAAAGGTCACCTGAAGTTCAGAGATTCTCAATGTTGGGCTGAAGGCCTTCATGAAAGGTAGACCAGTTTGTTATCTAAAAATCATAGCCATGGGGCGCCTGGGTGGCTCAGTTGGTTAAGCAACTGCCTTCGGCTCAGGTCATGATCCTGGAGTCCCGGGATCGAGTCCCACATCGGGCTCCCTGCTGAGCAGGGAGTCTGCTTCTCCCTCTGACCCTCTTCCCTCTCGTGCTCTCTCTCTATCTCATTCTCTCTCTCAAATAAACAAATAAAATCTTAAAAAAAAAATAAAAATAAAAATCATAGCCATAACTCAGGAAACAAACTGGTGAGCTTCAGCGCACTTCGGGGCCCAACTACTCCATCCTGGAAAATCCTGAGGGGGGATAAATTGAAAGCACAGGCCCTGGCTGGGTTAGCCAACAATGTTGCCGAACAAACTCAGATAAAGTTGTCACAAGAGAAGCCAGTAACTCAAGAGATGAGAGTCTGGGAAAGAGGAAGAGAGAAATTTATTTGGGTGTGGGCAGCCTGGGGATGTGGCTTAAGTCTTGACAACTGACCTCTCCACCAGCAAAATGGACATCAGAGTTTGATAGAGAGAGGTTCAGGGCGGTGAGTGCAAGAAAGCAGGCAGAGAGCATGTGGTCACAGGTGTGGGCTGGTGCGTGTTCAGCCCATGATCATGGGCAAGGAAGGGGGTATGAGGGGATATGTGGGGCGTGGTCTTCTAGGCATTCCATTGCTATCAGGGCTTTTCTGGTTGGATGGGTGAGATGTTCTTGGTCATTGTAAAATGCCTTCATCAATGCCTCAAGAAAGTGTGATAAGAAATAAGCACAACAGGTTTTAGTTAGAGCATGAGTTAAGCTGTCTGGTCTGCTTCTGGTTTTAACTGTCTGGGTCTATCTATAGTTGAGCAATAGGGCTCACAGACAGGTTCAGAAGCAGTTTCAGGAGGGACTCAGAAACATCAGTTTATTTAACTCTTTTGGGATCAAGCCTACAGGAACCTACCTCCAGAAACCCCAGAACTGGCTTGGGCTACATCTGCCATGATTACTTTGGATTGTTACCCTAAATCTAAGGCAACCCCATGGGTCTAGTTTGCACATGCTGACTGCGTCCTGGTTTGGGACTGATCTCTAAAGGGGAAGGGTAGGTCAGAAACTACTGGTTTCCTCATATTTCCTTAGCATAATTGCTTGGACTATCTTCCTCTTTTCCATTTATTTTCTAGAGTTTATCTTAACGAACAGGGTTAATAGGATTGTCGAATGGGGGAGAGAGTAGGTTATGGAAAATCTATGTATGAGGGAGGGTTGGGGGGGGAGGATGAAGAGGACTCATTTGGACTCCCACCCTTACTTTACCTAAAGCAGTCCAGAAAATCCAGATGACTCAGCTCTAGTATTATTTGTGCATGCATTTGAGGATATCATTCCCTCTCCCTACATAAATCATTTACATTGGAGAGGTCTCAGGTTCCAGCTGTACTTTAACCAGGTTTTTTAGTTAATCTACACTCTATTCACTCACCCTTCTGCTTCCCATTCCTTTTTTTTTTTTTAAGATTTTATTTATTTATTAGAGAGCGAGCAAGAGAGAAACAGCATGAGAGGGGAGAAGGTCAGAGGGAGAAGCAGGCTCCCTGCTGAGCCGGGAGCCTGATGTGGGACTCGATCCCAGGACCCCGGGATCATGACCTGAGCCGAAGGCAGTCGCTTAACCAACTGAGCCACCCAGGCGCCCTCTGCTTCCCATTCCTTACCCTTCAGCTGCATCCTGCCCTGAACTGAGAGCTGTTATATTTCTATGGGTCTGGGTACACATCTAAACATCATACATAGTTATTTTGACCTGTCAAAAGGTAGTTTCTGTGACATTAGAATGATGATTCCTACTAATTCTTCCCTTTAACTTTCGTAGAACTTTATACTTACTATGTAATAATGACCCAGTTTATTTTATACTCTAGTTGTTTATACATATATTTTATTGTATTCTCTTACTAGATTGTTGAATTTCTTTAAGGCAGGGACACATGACTTATTCATCTTTGTAGGATGGAATAGCCCTTCTCACTCTCTAACCCCCTCCTCAATAATATGATATTTATCTATAAAGAAGGAGTTGGGTAGATATGTGATCTATCCAACCTTCCTTAGCCTGTTTCATATAAGTTGACTGGTATCTAAAAATCTTTTCTAGTTTAAAATAAACAAACAATGCCTTAGGGTGACAATTATACATTCCAGAGTATTATTTAAGCACGTGCTAGCTTAATCACACTGCATAACTTGAAAAACAAAGTTTAGTCTCAAAAAAAGCCAAAAATCAAAGGAAGAACAATAGAGTACAGGCATATCAGAAAATACATTGAAAAAATTCATAAGGCGTTATTTTAACTGATTTGTGATCTAAAAACTAGCATTAATTTTTTTAGAGTTCATGCTAAGAGCAAAAATGTATTTGATGACTTGTCATCCTCATTTGGCTGATGAAAAAACTAAAGACTATAATGACAGGGGCGCCTGGGTGGCTCAGTTGGTTAAGCGACTGCCTTCGGCTCAGGTCATGATCCTGGAGTCCCCGGATCGAGTCCCACATCGGGCTCCCTGCTCAGCGGGGAGTCTGCTTCTCCCTCTGACCCTCCCTCCTCTCATGCTCTCTCTCTATCTCATTCTCTCTCTCAAATAAATAAATAAATAAAATCTTTAAAAAAAAATAAAGACTATAATGACATAAACATAAAAAGGATTTTTAAAAATCATTTGAGTACTTACTATGTGCCATGAACTGTTTTAAGTCTTTTACATGAAATGACTCATTTAATTTTCATAGTATACCAATGACAGAGGCCCAGGCAGAGTCTAAATTTCTAGGTATTGTATATCAGAATTAAATAATAAAATACAAAATAAAACTAAATTGCTTAAGTTGTGTTAAAGTTACACAGTAGTGATCTCTAAGCACAAATGATTATAAAACATATAAGCTGTTTGTCTTTAGTAATACACTCTTAAAGTATTTTCTTAGCTCAAGAAAGTTCTTAAACACTATTTCACTGGATTAATGCAAATAGCTGGATTAAAACAAATTATATAATTTTAAGTGTTTGAAACTTTAAATAAATATATATATCAATTTCAACATATCTTTTTAAATCTTATTTTTATTACCTCTCAACACCCTGAAAAACGTTACTACATAACAGTAGCAAAAATTTTAACAGCAAAAGCAGGAAAAAAAGAGCTTAGTTCAGTAGCTAAAATTCTTACTGTGTTATTAATTTGGGAATAAAATCCAGAATCTCTATTTTTTTCTTGCCAAATAACCATATTATCTTTCTTCTAAATAGGCACAGTCTCAAGGAACAAATTATTCTCTGCAATTTATACATCTACCCTAAGTGGGGAGTTCAAAGCATATAAATGTTTCTCATAGATTAGCTTTTATTGTAAACACCGGAGTAATTTTCAAAGCTGCTTTTCTTCTTTTTCTGCCAAATGTTTCTGTTTAATTATATTATTAAAGTGAATTCTGGGAAGCCCCTTGGCTTTAAACCTGTATTTAACTGAAATATTGATAAAAATAAATTTAACTTAAGCATCATATTTTATAAGATAACCTTGAAAGGGATTTACCAACTGAGGTACAACTATTAATAGTTTAAAGAAATTATATTATCTAGGTTGCTTGTAATGGAAGTTGGGTTATTTGCTTCACCTAAACAGGGAAGTTGGCATGTTTGCCTAGCAACAGCCGCTAAAACCTTCTGTTGTGGAAAGTTCCCTAGGAGGGAGAAGAAGGGAGGAGGAGGAAAAACAGGAGGAACAGATTAATGTTTTTCCTAGCAGGGGAATGAGGTCCGGCTCATTGAGGAGGGAAAGGCTATCCAAGAGATAGATATCCTTTAGATTAGCATACACTAACCTAATCCCTCTGTGATAGCTAGAAGTTAGTTCTTTGTAGGATTGGGTTTACTACTGAGGAGGTTGAAGGGAAGGTTACAGATTTCGCCCACTTCAAAGGGAGTAAAATTCCAATCAATGGAAAGACATCAATAGGTCTTCCAAAAAGAAGCTGCGATCTGAGTAGCAGGAGGGTGTCCGCAACTAAAAAGACCGCCGCTTAGAGTTTAGGAAGGTGTGTGATCTGTTTTACAAATATTATAAAACACTGTTATAATGACTGAATTTATTGAGTTAAAGGCAGGAGCTTCTCCAAATATAGTACTGTTCTTGGTATTGGTGATGTCTGCAGTGAAGAAAGGACAGGAGAGCGAAATCTCTGCTCTCTTGGCCAAGACCTGAAGCAAAAAAGGGAATAATGCAGAGGAGTATTAACTGGGTGTTTATGGGAGGACCATCTCTATTCTAGACGATTTATCTTGAAATTTGAACTGTATGATACGAGGAGAATTCCGTTTCTTTTCCTTAAAGCACGGGTTTGGTGAAGCGCGACTGTCTAGAAGGGGTCTCCCACTACCCCAAATCAAAATGGCTTCTTTTCCGTAAGGGAGAAGAAACTTTCAGTCATTGCAAGGTTAGCTTTTAGACCCAGGAACTCTTCCGTGGGCCGAATCTTTCCGTCCCCCCTAGACAGCTATCATCGTTCACTTAGGCCTGGAGAGACGTTTTGGAGCAGTGAGTGTCCAGGCCCTTGGGCGGTTTCGCCGCGTCGGGAAGCTGAACTCTTTTTGGGAGTCGGTGAGAGTGGTGTCTAGGGCAAAGCTGGTGTGATCCAAAACGCGAATAACACAAGATAAGAACAAATTCTTTTGGGTCGGGGGGGGTGGGGGGATGTGAAAAGGAACCGGAGTAGAGGGACGAGAGCTGAGAAAGCCTAGGGGTAGAGGGAGTGCGGGGTTCGATGGAAACGTCAGAAATTTCCCAATGCCCATCGCCGTCTGGCCGCTCGCCGCTGGGCGCAAAGGCGCTGGTGGGGGAGGGCCGGCGGACTGCTGGACCAGTTCTGCAGCTGCGGGCGTGGGTGCGCCCCGGGGGTTGGCGGAGAGCGTCGCGGGCCTCCCTCCCCGGGCGTTGGCTGCGGGTGACTCAGAGCTTTCCTCCCGCGGCCGCCCCGCCCCGCCCCTCCGCGCGCCCCGCCCCCCGAAGGAGGGGCCTCGCCCTCGTCCCCGCCCCAGTCTCCGGGGCGGGCCGGAGCCCGAGGAAGAGGAAGGGGACGAAGACAACGAGCGACGGAGCGGAGGAGGAGGAGGAGGAAGAGGAGGCCGACCAACAAGATGGCCCCTGCTGCAGGAGCAGCCTCAGCAGCAGCAGGTGGGAGGCCGGAGGCGGCGCTGGCGGTGGCGGCGGCGGCCGTGGCCCGGCGTCCTGGGACAGAGTCAGAGTCGACGGTGGCGGCGGCGGCTGTGACGGCTGCCGCAGCAGTGGCGACGGCCGCGGGGACTCGGAGCTGAGAGGAGCTGCTGCTCGGACCAGCGCGGTGAGCGAGCGGCAGGCGGCGGCGGCGGCGGCGGTGGCGGCGGCGGCATCGGGAGTGCGGTGGCCGCCGCCCGGCCTCCGTCGGGAACAATAGGCAGCCGCGGCGGGGAAGGGGCCGTCCTTGCCCGCCCTCCGCCCCTCGGCTGTAGCGGCCGGCCCCCCACCCCACCCCCCGGCCTCAGCCCCGCCGGCGGCGGAGGGGCTTGTCAGCGCCCGGCGTCCTTAGGCCTCAGGCCTCCGAGCGCGGCCGGGAGGGCCTGGCGGGGTGGGTAGGCCGTGGAGAGGTGCGGGCGCCGCCCCGGACAAGGGGAAGGGAGGGGGTCAAAAGGCCGCCCAGCTCGGCGGTTACCCCGAGAGCCTCGGCGGGTGGAGAGTGCGCGCAGGAAATGCTTTTGGACCCCCGGTCTGTGGGGGTGGGGAGGTGAAGGCGCCTGTAAACTGGCCCCGCCTCCGCGTCCCTGAGTCGGGGCAGCTCCTGCACCTCAGGGCTGCTCCCTTCCCTGACCGCGTAAGCGCTCCCCTTCCTCGGCCCAGTGGGTTCCACGGAGTCTTATTTCCCTGAAGCTCTTGGAGATCGAGCCAGATGGTCTTCTTTCTTCCTGATGGCGATAGGGAAATTGTGTATGCGGGTGTCGTTTAAAAAAAAAATTAAGTGCAACAGCAAAAAACATGCCAGGTAAAACGCGATTATCGATAAGGGATGGGGAGGGATGGAGGGCTAAGGGGTGTTCTTAAAACATCGCTTGGCATCAGTTCTCTCTAAACATCAGTTATGCCCACATCCCGGGTGAGAGTGAAACAAGGGCTCTTTTGGAGCAGTAATATAACTCTTGACATCCCAGAATAGTCCATGAAACTGGAAACAAAGCCACTAACTGGCAACCCGAAGACAAATTGTAATGTTTGAATAGAACTTTTCTTCAAACGAACCGTTTTTGAATTATTAATGTGCCGCATAAGAAACATTAGCCCAGAATGGACCTAACGAAGCATTTCTTCAGGAGAGAAGTGGTTCATCTCCAGGCTAGAACTTCTTGTGTCCTGTCTCATGTTCTAATTTTTGCCTCTCAGTAATTTGTTCTAAGACTAACCTTTCCTTTGAGTTTGATATTTGATTTCTAAAGCAGATTTTAAATAAGATTTCAAAACTTTTTTTATGACTTTCAAAAACTAGAAACAACAGTTCTCTTTTGAATGTTTAGGCTTTTGGAGAGGCAGCTCTTTATTGCATTTGCCTTCCGGTAGTAGTGCCTGTAACTTCAACAGTTAACTGCGACTACTCCTAAATTTAATTTTTTGAGACATCTACCTCGTCCATTTCCAAGTGGGGGCGGGGGGAATGATTCAAGTTATTTCTATTGCAGTTTCTACCTAGGTGTGCAGAAATTTATATTAAAATTGTTTGGATGCATCCAGGAAGATTGCTTTCTACTATTTAACATTCAGTTGCGTGGTCCATCTAGTTTGTGTTCTTAAAAGGAAGATTGACCTGTGCAGAGAAGATGCCAGTTAATATCTTTCATCCATTTTTAGGGTAAATTTCTACTTAGAATTGTCTGTGTTGTAATTCGAAGCATTTTTAGGTTATGTGAAATTTAATGAGTGGAGTTAGTCCTTAATTCAAGAGAATTGACAGTAAATACACTAACAATCAAATAAACATGGAGGTTGAAGTATCTTACTGTTGTTTAGGATTGAAGTATAGTGGGAAAATATGAATAACTTTCATTTTATGCCTAGCAGAAATAATGTGGCTGTTTTGACTTTGAAGTGATGGGGAAAGAACAACTTTCACATGGCTCCAGCTAATGTAAATTTTCAGAAAGGACACTTTTTTTTAAGTGCTCAAATCCATAATTTTTTTAATGCTTAATTTTGTTGGGTCAGCACAAAATGCACGTAAAGTCTATGTCGTAATGATGCTTATATTTATCTGTGACCCTAAACCTGTTAGAATGTACAGGGTTGAAAATTGTTAAGTGGTCAGTTTGCTTTGTATGAAAAAAAAAATCTCATCTTGTGTGAAGGACTAATTTGCCTCATACTTAATACCATTTTCCTGAAAAACAAAAGATTTTTTTAAATCTTAAAAAAAACATTTATTTGTCAGAGAGCGAGCGAGCACAAGCGGGGGTAGTGGCAGGCGGAGAGAGGAGCAGACTCCAGGCTGAGCAGATTCAGGGACCTGATCCCAGGACCTTGGGATCATGACCTGAGCCACTTAACCTACTGAGCCACCCAGGCGTCCTAAAACAAAATATTTTTAAATTTTAAGGTTTGTATTTGAAATTGGATATTTATGGGTTGGGTCTGGGTCCCTAGAGAGTTCTGGCTTTAATAGGTGTCAAAACTGTTTTTAGATATGATCCCTGCATTTTCATATTTTATCAGTGTTTATGCCGATAATTGCAGTTTCTCAAGTAATATTTAAGAATATCCTTGTAAGGTTTTGGAACCATAGCTTAAGAATTAGATTTGCATTTTTTGGTAATATTAAAAGTTAATATATATTTGATTAATTTGAAGATATTTCAAAGGGTTTTTTGTACATAAAAAATTTACAGTTTTTCAAAGCATCTTTGTTGAATGAGTAAAAACATTCTCATTTAATCCTCGTATTTAGGCTGTAATATTGGTGGTATTGTTCTCACTTTATATATGAAGAATCTGAGGCTAGGAGAAGCTATGTAACTAGCAAAAAGGCCACATAATTAATAGGTGAAAGAGCTTACTCAAACCCAGGTCTTGTGGCACAAATTAGATGCTTTACTACTGCCACCATGTGTCTCAAGGTTTAACTTTGAAGCCTTTCCTATGTTGACAGATTCCTATCTGTTTTGATCAGGAGCTATGCTTTGTAATACTGTACTTGCCTTTAGCCCTAATACCTTTCTATTAACATTATACACTGCCAGATATTCACTTATAAGTTTGAGAAAGTATTTATTCATGTGAATTACAAATGAAACATTTATTTTTGCTTTTAGCAAATTTAAATGCTGTTGATCTAGAAATTCATACCATTTACATAGGACAGATTTATGGTATTGCTGTAATGGTTTCATGGTTTTAATTTGCTGTGTAAACAGTTACTAAATTGTGCCTTTGAAATACTTCATGGAAATTTAAAAATGACTTTAGTAACATTCAGGGATGTTCAAGTTGGGCCAGCTAACACTTGAAATTCTTCATTTATAATTTTTTAAAGCCATAAACCGTTTAGAATACGGCACCATTTTTTGTCTCTAGATCTTGGGGTTCTACCCTTGGATATATATTGAGAGTGGTTGGCACTCAACAAAGTGAAGAATACACTGATAAATGATCCTGTTTGGTGGATACCTCGGAGCAAGATGTTCTTTGGCAGGGTATACTGACCTGGTTTAGCTTTGGCCCTGTCAACGCTCAGGAGTTCAGGTATTCTTTGGGGTTAGATTCAAATGGATTTAAATTCTCACATTGGCCTGCATCAGAACAGCCATAGTGGATTTCAAAATCAGCCCGTTTTTGTAGGACACTTTTGAAGACCTCCTTCTCTTGTTTAATCCTGGAGTCTAGCTGGATTTAGACTAGCCTTGGAGGTTGTTACGCCCTAATTGATTTTGTCTGGAATAATACAAAGGAATTTTTCTTATTCCAAAGTTTCTTAAATAGATTCTGTATATTTTTAAGTGAGCAGTTTACTAATCCTAAATAATGTTTCCCTACATCCTCAAGACAGTTAACTTTAGTATATTTATTTATAGCCATTATTGTTCAGACTTGTGCCTGTTCACTTCTTATATAATATTCTTGTTTACCCTTTATGTAATATTAGACACTTCTTTTTTTTTTAAATATTAGACGCTTCTTATTAGTTCACAATGTTTTCCTAATCAGTTAAGGTTTGGGGAAAGAATTCTAGTAAAAAAGTTGAGTTGACCTTTCGTGACAGTTGAGCTGACTGAAATTGTGACCTGCTGTAGAGGAATAAACATTTTAAGGTTCATTTATGTTTTTCTTTGAGATTACTAACAAATATATGTCATATGTCAGCAATATTTTGATGTTAAGCATTTTAGCACTGACATCATTACTCAGATCACTAATTATTACTGTGCATATATGGTAATAATTTACCTCGTAATGCATCTAAAAATCTCCAGGATCTAAATAGCATTTGAACATGGTAGCAATGTTTTTGAAGAAGAGTTCTAAAGGGGTCATTATGTGTATATATATATACACACACACACATATAATATATATATTTATTATTATATATCTTAACATAAACAATTTTTAATTAAGGTTCAGGTCATTTAACATAAAACTAGTAATTTTAAAGTAAGCAGTTCAGTAGCAGTATATTCGCAATATTGTGCAACCACCGCTGTCTAATTTCAAATGCTTTTATCACCCACAAAGGAAACTCTGTAGCCATTAACCTGTTACTCCCCATTTCCCCCTCCCCCTGGTCCCTAGCAACCACCCTTCTACTTTCTGTCTCTGTGGATTTAACATAAACGTATATTGAGTCAAGATTAAGGAGCGGTGCTATGTATAATTGAAATTGCAGAAAAAAACTTTGGGATATGATTGTTAGGAATCAAAAACCACCTCATTCTTTGCATGCTTTTCTTGAGTACAGTAGGCAGACTGCCAGGGACTCTTAATGGAAGAAAAGTTGAAAGTCACAGCAATTTGCAGTTTTAATTTTGATCGTTCCAAAGGAGTCCTACTCAAACTCTCAGACTCATTTGTATTTCCTTATTGGGTTATGAGAATTAACTAAATTATGTTCTATACAAATATGAGCAACTGATACTTATTTAGTTTGCTCTCTACAACCTGTTTGCCTTTTGGTTTTTCTCCCCCCCCCCTTTTTCTTAATGTGTAGAAGAAACTTGGAATGTTAACAGACAAGGACTTATTTGAGATTATATTGAAAAATGATTGTTAGGTTGAAATTCTTTGATCTTTATGAATCTGACTTTATAATTATTTTACTCAGCTAATCTTTGAGAATAATTAGAGCTGTAATTTGCCTGACACTCTGCTTTTAATCACATGTTGAATAAGTATTAAAAACCTAGGTTTTGGCTCTCTTACCTGACTCCCTCCAAAAACATGACACTTAGAGAAGCAATTGATTTGTAGCCTTTTTTGCTTGGTTTAGTTCATGGATTGAGAGAGAAAACTATTAGGCTTTCTTTTCTGGAATAATGTGTAATAAAGTTGGACTTCTGAAAATTTATTCATTTTATTTATTTATTTTTTAAGTAATCTCTACACCCAACTTGGGGCTTGAACTCTCAACCCCAGGATCAAGAGTCACACATTCTACCCACCGAACCAGCCAGGCACCCCTTTTTAAAAACCTTTTTTTTGGGGGGGATGCCTGGGTGGCTCAGTCGGTTAGGCGTCAGCCTTCAGCTCAGGTCATGATCCTGGCATCCTAGGATCGAGTCTCGCATCAGGCTCCTTGCTCATCAGGGAGCCTGCTTCTTCTGCCTGCCTCTTGCCTTGCTTGTGTTCTCTCTCTCTCTCTCTGTCAAATAAATAAATAAAATCTTTTAAAAAAAAAGATTTTTTTTCTTTTTAGTAATCTCTACACCCAAGATAAAGAGTTGCATACTCTTCTGACTGACCCAGCCGGGTGCCTCAGACTTCTGTAAATTTAGAATTGCTTAATAAATAAATAAAATCTTAAAGATTTGTTTTGAAGTTTAAATGAGATAACATACATTTTCAGTATAGTATCTGATACCTAGTACTCATTCAATAAATGTTATTTTCCTCCTTAAATTCTGTTTAACAAAAATCCTTTTAGAAAGATATTCATTTAGACTATTTGAAATCATTTTGCTACTGAAGCTGCATATAAATTTTGTGTCGTTTAGGATTAAATGTATGTATACTTTTTTTTTTTTTAAGATTTTATTTTTAAGTAATGTCTGTACCCAGTGTCGGGCTTGAAGTCACAACCCCGAGATCAAGAGCCACATGCTGTACTGACTGAGCCAGCCGGGCGCCCCTGTATGTGTACTTTTGAAGGAAGTGGTCAGGAATGATATACCATTCTCATTTTCTTCCCATGCCAATCTTTCACTGATATGGATCTGTGCTATTCAGTACCAGCCACTAGCTACAAATGGCTAACTACTTAAATTTAAAATTTTTAATAGACTTAATTTTTTTAGAGCAGTTTTAGGTTAATAGAAAAATGTCCTGAAGGGACAGAATTTCCATACACACCTTCCTCTCACAGTTAATTCTGTTAACATCTTCTGTTAGTGCGGTGCATTTGTTGTAATTGATGATCCAGTGTTGATAAATTGTTACTAATTAAGTTGCATAGTTTATATGAGGATTCACATTTTGTGCTGTATAGTTTTATGAGTGAGATTGTCTTCTTCCAGTTAGCAGTGTAACATTTAAGGTTCTTCTAGGTCTTTTTGTGGCTTGATAGCTCATTCCTTTTTTTTTTTAAGATTTTATTTATTTATTTGTCAGAGAGAGAGCACACGCACTAGGAGTGGGGGAGCAGCAGGCAGAGGGAGAAGCAGGTTCCCCGATGAGCAAGGAGCCTGATGCAGGACTAGATCCCAGGACCCTGGGATCATGGTCTGAGCCGAAGGCAGACGCTTAACTACCGAGCCACTCAGGCGTCCCTAGCTCATTTCTTTTTACTACTAAATAATATTCCATTTTGTTCGTAAACTTAATTTTTAACTAATTAGAATCAAATAAAATTTAAAATTTAGTTATTCAGTTGCACCAGCCACATTTCAGTGGTTCAGTAACCACATGTGGCTAGTGGCTACCATACTGGAAACCAAAGACAAAGAACGTGTTTAACATCTCGGGAAGTGTTATTAAAGAGTGCTGATGTAAACTCTCCTCCCAAGGTCCAGTTCTCTGTTTATGTTCACTCTCACAGAAAACTTACCTCTTTACATGATCTCCGTTTGTCCTCAAGCCTACATTTTCAGTGCTTTGTTGCTTGTGCTTCTGGCAGCCCTGAACTTTACATAATAAACTTTACTCCCTGAATGAAACAGCCTTACCAAGTATTGTCCGTTAATGATTTCCTTGGTTTCTTATTAGAGTATCATCTTTTACTCCATTTTTCGGTGTTCCTAAAATCTGGAGTCACCTTTTCTTGTTTTTCTCTAAACCTTTCAACTGTGTTTATCAAGGAAGGGTATGCAGATCTCAGCGCTAACAAACAGCGGTATTGGGATTAGAGTCTAGATCTCCTTAGCCTAGTTCTCTCTTGGGCTCCGCACTAATTGGGGTTGCCTTACAGTCATGTTTGAAGTTACAGTCACCTTTGAAGAGGTCACTGGGGACCATTGGATTATATACTATCTAATTTTAAATAGTATATGTATAGATTAAGACTATATAGTTAATAGTTATTCTTTAAATAATTAGAATCTTAAATGAAGAAAATTATCCCATTTAGCTGATTTCTCTCTATAATTCAATTATGATGGAAAATATTTTTTTTAAAGATTTTATTTATTTATTTGAGAGAGAGAACACGAGAGGGAAGAGGGTCAGAGGGAGAAGCAGACTCCCCGCCAAGCAGGGAGCCCGATGCGGAACTCAATCCCGGGACTCCAGGATCATGACCTGAGCCCAAGGCAGTCACTTAACCGACTGAGCCACCCAGGCGCCCAGAAAAATATTTTTGAGTATGAGTCGTTTTAGATAACAGAAATTAATTTCCAGGACTAATATAAATTGGCTGGTAAGGGTGAATAGAATTTAACCGAACATTATTGGCATCCAGAATTCTCTATTGGCACTGCTTGGCTTTACACTTGGATTCTATTCAAACTACGTTTTAATCTGTAAAATCCAAATTGGTTACTACATGAACTTGTATCTTCCTTAACTCACCATGTTGAAGTTTACAGAGCTTGAAAAATGGAGAACCTTATGTCAGTCTCTTGCCTTTTTTTTTTTTAAATAGATAAGCTATACCTCTGCTTTTGCTGAAAGTAGCCATATTGTGTTTGGTCTTGATTTGACCTTCCCTCTATACTGGTCATGCTTGCCCAAAAGTCCATTTTTGTGGGGATATTCTTTTAAAGAGTAGTAGTCTTCCATATTTAAGTGCTGTACTTAAAAAAAAACAAAAACAAAACCTTGGATTTTAACCTTCCTTTTGAAATACTTTCCCTATAATTACTCTTTTAAAACCCATGTTTTGTATGTCAAATTTTACATTAATTACCCCATTGAAAGAAGTTTTTGAACTGTTTTTATTAAATATTCTTTGCTTGACTTTAGCTTTTCTTTAAATTTATCAGAGACTTAAAAAATAAATGTAAGGTTCTCCATATGTTTAGAAAAATTGAGTTATAGGTTCTGTGGATTGACTCATTATCTGAGTCAGTTTTTTCAGAAATGTGATTTTATTATTATAGGTTTGTAGGTATGCAGTTGATGAAAATCTGTTCATAGGAGCCCAGAAGATCAATTTATTTTCTTTCTACTGCTATAAAAAAAGATGATTTTGTGAAATAAAAAAATAAAAAAAATAGCTCTCTAAATGCATTTAAGAGCAACTTAGAATATCACAAAGGCCAGAATAGATAATATTCTTATGAAAGCATCATTGAATATTGAAGTAGTAGCACCTAGTTTCCTAATGATTGACATGCATTCATTAATTCATTGTACTCAGTGTCAAGATAAAACTCAACAGCTTAGGTGCATAATGACAAAATGGTGAGGGGGGTGGAGGCGAAGGAAGTAGGGAGTAAAATCCTGTCAGTCGATTCTCCATATTTGGGAAAGATTTTGGGTTCAGTTCTTGATTTTTTAAAATTCTTTTTTGTTTTTAAAAGACTTTTTAGAGCAGTTTTAGATTCACAGCAAAACTGAGAAGAAGGTGCTGAGATTGCCCATATATTCCCTGCTCCCACACATACAATCTCCTCCATTATCAGCATCCACCACCAGAGTGGTACATTTATTACAAAAAAAAAAAAGATGAATCTACATTGACATTTAAAGTCCATAGTTTACATCGTGTTCATTCTTGGTGTGGTACATTCTATGGGTTTGGAAAAATGTATAATGACAAGTATTCACAATTAATAGTATCATACAGAGTATTTTCATTACCCAAAAAATCCTGTGTTCTGCCTATTCATCTTTCCTCACTCCCAACTCCTAGTAACAAGTGATCTTTTTATTGTCTCCCTAGTTTTGCCCTTTCCATAGTGTCCTGTAGTTGGAATCATACAATAGGTAGCCTTTTCAGATAGCTTCTTTCTTTTAGCAATGCATTTAAGTTTCGTCCATGATTTTTCATAGCTTAACCCTGAATAATATTCCATTGTCTGGATATACCACAGTTTATGTATACTGAAGGACATCTTGGTTGGTTGCTTCCAAGTTTTGGCAGTTATGAATAAAGCTGCTCTAAACATCCATTTACAGGTTTTGTGTAGTCTCATAAGTGTTCAGCTCCTCTGGGTAAATAGCAAGGAGAGTGACTGCTTGATTGTATTGTAAGAGTATGTTTAGTTTGTAAGAAACCATCAAACTGTTTTCCAAAATGGCTCTCATTTTGCATTCCTACCAACAATGAGAGGTCCTGTTGTTCCACATCTTTGTCACCATTTGGTGTTGTCTGTGTTCCAGATTTTGGCCAATCTAATGAGTGCGTAGAGGTATCATGTTTAATTTGCATTTTCCTGGTGACTTACGATGTGGAGTATCTTTTCATGTGTTTATTTGGAATATAAAAAAAAATTTTTAAGTAGGATCCATGCCCAACGTGGAGCCCACCATAGGGCTTGAATTCACTACCCCAAGATCAAGACCTGACCTGAGATCAAGAATTGGACACTTAACCAATTCAGCCACCTAGGTGCTCTGGAATAAAATATTCTATAATTGGAATCATACAATATGTAGTCTTTTCAGATTAGCTGCTTTTTTGTTTTAAGATTTTATTTATTTATTTGTCAGAGAGAGGGGGAGAACACGCATGTACACAAGCAGAGGGAACAGCAGGCAGAGGGAGAAGCAGGCTCCCCACTGAGCAAGGAGCCCAATGTGGGACTCGATCCCAGGATCATGACCTGAGCCAAAGGCAGAGGCTCAACTGACTGAGCCACCCAGGTGTTCCTCAGATTAGCTTCTTTATTCTTATCTTTTTAATCTGCCACTTCAGTTTTAGTTTTCCTAGCTTATAGATATTTTTAAGGATGTGCTTAATTTTGGAGGCATACTTTCTTCTAAATAAATGAAGTACCAGTATTAAAAAATTTAGCTCTTCGTGTGGTGATACATCCTGCTGTCCTAAGTCCCACTGCCATTCAGCTTTGTCTTTTATGTGAATTGTCCCAACACTATCTTTAGGAATATGAAACTTGTTACAGTCAGGCAGAGTAGTGATTTTTTTCAGTCATTCAACAATTATTGAGCAAATATTATACACCATACAACATACAACAATATGGACTTTCTCATATAGAAAGAGCGTAGAATATATTGGAAACATCAGGGGAGTACCTAATACAGGCTGGGCTAAAAAAGACTTCTTGAAAGAGCTTCCTGAACTAAGTGGGTCTTAAAGGATGAGTAGAAGTTTAACATTCTAGATTGAGGGGAGTGCTGGAACCAAACAAGACCTAGAGTGAAAAAGAATATATTGATGGCAAGGAAACCTTAATACTTCTGTTGGTAGAGAATAAAATATGAGGCAGATGGTGATGAAAAGTAAGATTGGAGAGGTGGGTGGGGCCCACATCCCAAAGATCTTTATGGCATGTTCAAGAACTTGGGATTGATCCTCTTCAGGCACCATTGAAGAAATTGTTGTTGGTGTTAACCTGTATTTTAAATCGAGGTATAATATATATGCAGTAAAGAGTAAAAAAGTTTTGGGGTGCCTGTATGGTTCAGTATTAAGCGCCTGCCTTCGGCTCAGGTCATGATCTCAAGAGTCCTGGGATCGAGCCCCACATCGGGCTCCCTGCTCAGCAGGGAGTCTGCTTCTCCCTCTCACTCTCCCTCTGGGCTCTCTTTCTCTCTCTAAAATAAATAAAATCTTAAAAAAAAAAAAAGTAAAAACGTCTTAAGAGTCTATCTTGATGACTTTTTACGTATATATACTTGTGATATACCAGAACACTACCTAGATTAAGATAGCTAGCGTTTCTAGTACCTAAGAATTCTTTCTTCTCTTTCCCAGACAATACCCTCCCCACTGCCTCCCACCTTTCCCAACAGGTATTCTGACTTCTAGCACCATAGACACTTTGTTTCTTTTTAAATGAAGTCATACATAGTGTATTCTTTTTCCTTCCTCTATAAATTAAATCTTTCTATAGGTGCCATTTTGTATCTGGCTTTGTTGATTATGATATCTGTGAAATTCAGCCATATTTTATGTAACAGATTAAACTTTTATTATTGCTATATTGTATTCCATTGTGTGAATTTATCACAGTTTATCTGTTCTGTAGCTGGATATTTGGGTTGTTTCCAGTTTGTTTTGAGCTTTTTATAAATAAAGCCGCTATGAACTTTCTTATATATGTCTTTTGATGGACATAATTAGTCATCTCTCTCATATAAATACCCAGGAGTGGCATTTTTGGGGTCATTGGTAGACTTGTTTGGCCTAAGTAGATACTGCCAGTTTTCCAAAGTGAAATGTGCGAACTTACGCTGCCATCAGCATTGTATGAGAATTTCACATGTTTATATCCTCTGTGGTATTGTTTTAAAATTTTTAGCCTGGGGCACCTGGGTGCTAGAGTTGTTTGGGGGTCTTACTCTTGGTTTCAGCCCAGGTTGTGATCTCAGGGTAATGAGATCAAGTCCCACGTCAGCTCCATGCTCAGCATGGAGTTGGTTTGAGATCTCTCTCCCTCTGCCCCTCCATTTCATGCTCACTCTCTCTCAAATAAATAAATCTTTAAAAAAGATTTAGCTCTTCTGATATATATGGAGTGGTATCTCATTGTCATTTTAGTTTAAATTCCCTGCATGTGTAATGCTATTCTTTTTTTTTTTTTAAGATTTTATATATTTATTTGAGAGAGAGAGTGTGCACATGAGCATGCACAAGTGTGGGGAGGGGCAGAGGGAGAGGGAGAAGCAGGCTCTCCACTAAGCAGGGATCCTGATGGGGGGTGCTCCATCCCAGGACCCCAGGATCATGACATGAGCCAAAGGCAGACGCTTAACCAACTGAGCCACCCAGGCACCCCATGTAATGTTATTCTATAAGTTCAGTTGGCATATGGTATGCCTGTTGGCCATTTGGCTATCCTCTTTTGTGAAATGTTTGTTCAAGTCTATTGTCTGGGTTTTCTTTTATAGCTTTTTTTTTTTTGAGAGAGAGTGAGAGAGAGAGAGAGCACAAGAGGGAGTAGGGTCAGAGGGAGAAGCAGACTCGCCGCTGAGCAAGGAGCCCGATGTGGGACTCGATCACAGAGCTCCGAGATCATGACCTGAGCTGAAGGCAGTCACTTAACCAACTGAGCCACCCAGGTGCCCATGTCTGTTTTTTTTTATTGAGTTATCATGGAAGAAAAACATAGGTTTGAGGATGATAGAGGAAGGCAAGAGCAAAGCTGGAGGCAGAGATCAGCTAAAAGGTTACTCTGTGATCCAGGTGAATAGCCTGTATGTTCTATGAGAGCAGGGTCGTTGTTCCTTTCAGGGCTGTAACTTCAGGTCCTAGGACACTGTCCGGCACATAGTAGGTTTTCAGTATTTTTTGAGTGAATGAATATGGGTCCTCAGGGAAGTAGAGATGGAAAGGAATATATAGATGCAATAGATAATAAAATTTTTTAATAGGAGTAGAAAACAATGGAATCTAGGATGATTACCAGATTAGTACATTGAGTGTCAAATTGGATAGTAGTGTCACCAAAGCAGCAAAGACTACAGAAGGAATTGCCAGTTTAAAAAAATAGGGATACATTTAGTTACCATGTGACCTTGAGCATATTACCTAACATCCATTCTTCAGTTTCCTCAACTCTAAAATTAAGCTTTATAATGATAACTAATAGGTTCATTGTGATATCTAATAGACTAAGTGAGATAATGCATGTAGAACACTTAGAATAGTGCCTGGCACATAGAATGAACTCAAAGTTGGAGATAGAAACAAACAAAAATCCCTATCCTTGTTGAGCTTACATTTTAGTAGTGGTGGGTATGCCCCATAACAAAACAAGGAAGAGAGCATATCGGATGGTGAGAAGTATTATGAGAAAAATTAATTAGGAACAAGATGGGAAGCAACAGTTTGTGTATGGTGGTAGTGGGATTGGGGTTAAGAGATCAGTTTTAAATAAGGTGATCAAGTAAGGCCCTTTATAAGGGAATCCGTAGATTAATGCTTAAAGGAAAATGAGGAAAAGGTTCAGGATTGGGGGAATAGTGGACAAACGGATCATAATTCTAAGATAAGAAAGCAGAGCTCCCTGTTTTTACCAAAAAGTGTAATGTTAGTAGTAATCTGTTTATTGTGCAACCCACAGCAGTTAGACTTTCTGAAACCTTTATCCCTTGCTGTCTGCAACACACAAACATATTACACAAACCTCAGCATGAATTTAATCCCCAAAATGTCATCATTATGTATTTTGAAGGAAGTGCTTTGTGTTTAATTCTGATATAGTAGCAACAAATCAGTAGATTCTCTAAAAGTAGCTACTACTTGGGAATCAGCAAAGTATTTTCTTTTATAATTTACCTGTTCCGAATCGCTATATATATAAATAAAATACATTGTAGCTCTAAGTTTCCGTGTTTGGAGTCATGTAGCAGTTTGTCCATTTTTTTTTGAAAACTCCTCAAAATGAAATTTTTGCCCCAGGTAACAGTCTAGAAATAACTCTAATTTGGAAAATGAATCCATACCTCTTATTTTGTTGCATTATTTTTCAAGCATGTGCAGTTGAAAATCATTGTAATTTTGTTTTCTGGAAATAGTTTAAATTCTTTCAGATATACTCCATAAAAATAAACAGAAAGTAATGACAATGCCCTTAAGCGTCAGCTAGTAGATTATGGGGACAATACATTTTATTAATACTAGTATTATTACTTTATTATTGTTCCAAATGTTAGATTATGTCTCTAATGCAAAAATTCTTAGGTCAGAGTACACAACTCAAGTATCATCTAACTGTTGCATCCCAAGTGTGTTGCATATGCAGCTTACCTATTCTGATACATATTCCTGTTTTCTCATTGTGCCCAGTTCTAGAATCAGTCACAGCCCTGTGGTAGCCACCAAGGAAGTCCAAGGCACAGGCTCCCTGAAAAAAGACAGAAGCAAGTAAAAGGAAAGAAATGGGGGGTTATTAGTGTGACAGATACGCTGCTTTGTTTTCTGGAGTAGAGGGGACTCTTTGTTCTCAAGTTTTGTTACTGACACCTGTTTTTGTCCCTTCCAGTTTACCAGAAATCTGCTGATAGTCAAAATCCAAATGTCATCACTCCTTCAAAAATGACTTTATGAAGGGTAATTTTCTAACTGTGACCAGTTTAACTGGAGTGTTTTGTTAACAGTTTAAAAATATGAATGTAGAGGGGCGCCTGGGTGGTTCAGTCGCTTAAGCGTCTGCCTTACACTCAGGTCATGATCCTGGGGTCCTGGGATCGAGCTCCACATTCGGCTCCCTGCTCAGCGGGAGCCTGCTTCTCCCTCTCCCTGCTGCTCCCCCTGCTTGTACTCTCTCTCTCTGTCAAATAAATAAATAAAATCTTAAAAAAAAAGTAGAAAAAAGAATCTAACAAATATAATGTTGAAGGAAAGAAGCCAAAATACAAAAGAATATATATACTGATGAATCCACTGTATAGAGTTTTTAAACAGGCAAAACTAATCTATGGTATCAGAAGTTAGGATAGTAGTGACCTTTGAGGAAGAATAAAGGAATAATGAATAATTGGGAGGGATGGTGAGGGGACTTTCTGGGGTGCCAGTAATGTTATATATCTTGGGTATACAGTTGACCTTCAAACAATATGGGGGTTAGGGTGCCAACCCCCATGTAGTCAAAAATTTGCTGATAACTTTTGACTCTTCAAAACTACTAAGAGACCTGTTGACCACAGGTCTTACCAATAACATAAAGTTGATTAACGCATATTTTGTATGTTGTATGCATTATATACTGTATTCTTAAACCTAGAGAAAAAATGTTATTGAGAAAATCATAAGGTAAAATACATTTATAGTACGGTACCTATATTACTGAAAAAAGCCCACCTGTAGGCAGACCAGGACAGGGGTAGTACCAAGGGCAGACCTGGTCCTGGGATGGTAATTTTCTGCAACCTGGTGGCCTTGGCTTAGCAGGGGCAGCTGCTGGGTGACTTGCTGGCTGTGGCAGAGGCCTGGAGGCGCAGTACAGCCGTCCCATCTGCCTTGCCGTGTAGCACTGACCTGTGCCATTGGCAGCTGTGGCCACACGTAAGTGTTGCAGGCCTCCCAGGGACGCTGGGGCCTGGGTGCTGTTGGGCAGAGGTTGCAGGAGGGTGGTAGGGGTGTGCCTGGAGGATTGGAAGTTGCGGGCACTGGATGTGTTCCTCCTTCAGCTCAGCCCCTGGTGCTTGACCCAACCACCCCACCTACACAACCCTTTCGCCCTGGGGGTGACTTGAAGCTCTGCCCCATCCCAGGGTGCTGCTGACTACCTCTACAGGTCTCCCTGGGTTCTTAGGGCAACAGGCACAACCTCTGTGTCAGTCACCTTTTGATTTGTTCTGTGAAGACTGGGGTAGGCAGTTTTAAGTAAATGCCTTGTGGCTTTTGCTGTTAACTCTTTAAAAGAATCTACATATAAGTGGACTCATGCAGTCAAACTTGATGTTGTTCAAAGGTCAACTATACAGGTCAACTGTACAAGTATGCTTACTTTGTAATAATTAATTGACTTGAACATTCTTGATCTGTATGCCTTTCTGTATGTGCATCTTAAGTATGTCTTAAGTATCTTAAAATATATATACAATTAAGATTCATATTCTGTTTTAGTCCTCTGATTATTTCTGTGAAATGTGTGATTTTCCTCAAAAGAAATATAGTAGTTGCTATAACCTAAGTTTTTAAAAAAAAATAAACTAGGCTTAGGGCGCCTGGGTGGCTCAGATGGTTAAGTGTCTGCCTTCGGCTCAGGTCATGATCCCAGGGTCCTGGGATTGAGTCCCGCATCGGGCTCCCTGCTCCTTGGGAGCCTGCTTCTCCCTCTGCCTCTCTCTCTCTCTCTCTCTCTGTCTCTCATGAATAAATAAATAAAATCTTTAAAAAAAAATAAAAAATAAACTAGGCTTAAACAGTTCCAGGGTTCCTGTACTAAATCTACTTAATTTAAAACTAATCATGCTCAGGTTAAACCTAAAACAGGCACTATTTAACTTAGATTTTTATTTTTGGCTAACTAATAAAATAATTATTAATAAATGCAATAAAAATTACAGGTGCTGAAAGTTGGAAGACATTGTATTACAGTCGAAAAAGTACAGGCTTTGGAGTTGGACAAACGTGAGTTCAAATTATGGCTAGACCACTAAATCAGCTGAGTAACTTTCAGTTTTCTTTCCTTCCTTCATCAGTAAAGTAGAGGTGATAGCTATCTCAGAAGGCTGTTGGAAGATTACATGAGATAATCTGTAAGTGCTTGGCACTCAAATCCCACAGTTTGGGGATGGGGAGGGAATAGATTCTGAGAGTATATAAAGATAGTTTGGATAGGTAAAAACAAGTATAACCTGCTGAAGATCACTAAGGTAATGTTGTTAAGGAAAGTTGTCTTCAGGTTATAACCAGTAAAGACTAACAACATCTAACTTGGGAGCATATGAATCTATCAGTATTAAGAGTTAATAATGCTTCTCTGGCACATCAGCATGAAGGACTGTTAGCATGGATGACAAATATATTAAGTTGGAATGTAGTAAAAAGTTTTAGTTGGATTTAAATTGAGCCTAAGTGGTACATGTTTTGTCTAGAGGATTTGTTGTCCATGCTGTACTTTGAAAAGTTACCATTGGTATACTTAAATGCTTTCCCCCTTGGTTACTGTTAATTTATGCTGTAGGATTAAGAAGCTAAACTTAGGCATGTTGTGTTTATGAAGTTACTTCAATATATTAGTAATTTTTAGGGCCTTAAAGGTAGATAGACGCACTCTTTTTTTTTTTTAAAGATTTATTTATTTATTCATGAGAGACAGAAAGAGAGAGAGGCAGAGGGAGAGGCAGGCTCCCAAGGAGCAGGGAGCCTGATGTGGGACTCGATCCCAGGACTCTGGGATCATGACCTGAGCCGAAGGCAGACGCTTAACCATCTGAGCCACCCAGGCGCCCCAATAGACTCACTCTTTTAAGGGGTTATAATTCAATTGAGATAACCACTGTCAATATTACATTCAGTATTACTATATTCTCAGAAGGCTATGATGAAATTTTAAATGTTAGGTTGGTTGTTATGTCTTAATTATATAAACAATTATCAGATATCTATCATGGAGTAACAAACCACCCCAAAGTTTAGTGGCTCAAAACAATAACTATTTTATTTGGTTACCACTTTGAGTCACATTTGGGGTAGGATTTAGCTGTGTGGTTCTGTTGCTAGTCCCCACTGGGGCCACTCCTGCAGCTTCAGTCATCTGGCAGCTCAGATTGGGGCTGATTGTTCTAGGGATCTGAGCTTGGACAGTTTTTCTCTGTTCTTTTGGTCTCACCCTTGGGGAAAGTTCAAGCTTCCTCACATAGTGGCACCATGTTCCAAGAGTGAGGCCTAAGCTCTGAAACTCCTCCAACGTCACTTCTGCTGCATCCTACTACTCAGACTAAGTCAAGGCTACCCAGATTCAAGAGGTGGGAAACTAGACCCCCTCTCTTAATAGAGCTGCAAAGTCAAATTACAAAGGGAGGAATTATGCCCATCTTTGCAGACTAGCACAACAAATGATTTAAAAACCTAAGGAGACGGTCTTAACAATGGTAAAGGTAGACACACCAGGGTTGGAATCTAAACTCTACTAGCCCTTATTGGCTGTGAACCTAGAGAATACAGTTTAACTGTGATTTTCTCAAGGGTCTAATAATATTTTGCAAAGTTATTATGATAATTAAAAATAATGTACTTTTAAAGTTTTTAGAATATTTTAACCCATAGCAAATGCTATTATTATTTTAAAACTTAGCATTCCATTTAAGTCTTCATTTGCTTATATTGAACCTATGGAAATCTCCTTCAAAAATAGGAATGCCAACATAGCTTGCTAATAAGTGGTATTCCAGAAGCCCTTTGAAAGATAAAGTTGAGGGTCTTTCTGTTTGCCAGCTTTGATATATTAAGGCTCATTTGGTCATGTTATAAGTTGTTTACCTAAAATAATGAAACAAAAACCTGGATTTTATATTTGAATTTATAAACCTTGAGGTTATCTTATCTCCTTCCAAAATGGAAATGTGTGTGTGTATTCATTGGGAAAAGGGACTACCAAGATTTTTTAAGATTGCATTTATACCTCTTAAACTAATTAATATTAAACAGTTCAGGGTATAAGAATACTTGAATTTTCAAGCTTTTTGAAAATTTATTTTTATTTTTTAAAATTTAAGCTTTTAATGTCTGGCTTATAAGTTTCTACTTTGTAATGTTTAGGGGAGTAATTGTCTAAAATTGGCATCACTTGCTACCTGTGTAAATTCAGAGTTTACATTTTGGCCACAGAGAATTTGTCATTATGTTGCTGATGTTAGATATCTTTTCCCCCCCCCCAGTGTCTTAAGGTGGGAAGTAAGATTATTGATTTGGGATTTTTCTTATTTTAAATTTTTTGATTTTTATTTTTTTCTGTTTTTTTTATTTATTTTTTCCTTATTCATTTTTTTTTAAATTTAATTCCAGTATAACTAACAGAGTGTTGTATTAGTTTCAGGCATACAATATAGTGATTCAACAATTCTGTACATTACTTAGTGCTCATCTTGATAAGTGTGCTCTTATTCCCTTTCACATATTTCACCCATCCCTCACCCACTCCCTCTTCTTTTTATTTTATTTATTTATTTTAAAAGATTTTATTTATTTGAGAGAGAGAGCATGAGCGGGGGTGGGGGCAGAGGGAGAGGGAGAAGCAGACTCCCCAGTGAGTGGGGAGCCAGACTAGGGAGTCAATCCCAGGACCCTGGGATCATGACCTTAGCTGAAGGCAGACACTTAACAGACTGAACCACCCAGGTACCCCTCCCTCTTCTTTTTTAATATAGGCATTTGAAGAAGTAAACGTCTCTCTAAGCCTTGCTTTAGTTGTGTCTTGTAAGTTTTTGTATGATACGTGTTCATTTTCATTCATCTCAAAATATTTTCTAATTTCCCTTTTGATTTCTTCTTTGACTTACTGGTTATTTAGGAGTATGTTACTTAGGGGCACCTGGGTGGTTCAGTTGGTTAAGCGTCTGCCTTCAGCTCAGGTCATGATACCGGGGTCCTGGGATCAAGCCCTACGTCTGGCTCCAGCTCCCTCTACCCCTCCCCCTGCTCATGCTCTCTCTCACTCTCTCGCTCTCTCATAAATAAATACAATCTTAAAAAAAAGGGGGGGAGTATGTTAATTTCCCTGTTTGTGAGTTCCCCAGATTTCTTTCTGTTAGTGGTTTGTAATTTCATTCCATTGTGTTCAGAGAATATAGCTTTTGCGATTTCAGTCCTCTTAAATGTATTGTCACTTGTTTTATGGTCTAGCGTGTGGTGTGTCTCAGAGAATGTTCCATATGTACTTGAAAAGAATTCTGCTGTTAGGTATTCTCTGGATGTCTTTAAGGTCTAGTTGGTTCATAGTGTTATTATTCAAGTCTTACCAATCCTTGGTGATCTGTGCATGCTACTCTGGATGGTAAGGGCCTAGGTTTCTTCCCTGGCAGCTAGCTTTCCATTAGCTCAGTTGACTTAATATTGGGCAAAATAAATACTCCAGCTTGATAGGTTTGCTAATGTATATTGGCTGGCTTTTTCTATATTAAAACCATAGAGAAAATAGCAAGAGAGAGAAAAAAACAAAACCCAAGATGTTCTCTGATTTTAAGGAACTTAGAGTGTAGTTATACCCTAGCTTTGCTCTATTGAGGTTGCTGTTAACAGTGATACCATAGTTAAAAAATGTAGTAATCTAGGGGCGCCTGGGTGGCTCAGTCATTAAGCATCTGCCTTCAGCTCGGGTCATGATCCCAGGGTCCTGGGATTGAGCCCCACATCGGGCTCCCTGCTCAGGGGAAGCCTGCTTCTCCCTCTCCCTCTCCCCCTGCTTGTGTTCCCTCTCTCACTCTGTCTCTGTCAGATGAATAAATAAAATCTTAAAAAAAAAATCTAGTAATCTAGGTAAGAGATGTTGGTAATCTAAATTTAGGTATTGGGAATGGATGGGAAGGTTTCAAACATTAAAAAAATAAAATGATAGGACATGGTGGCTGATTAGTTGAGGGGGAAGGGTTTGAGGAAAAAGGGAAGAGTCAGTGATGATTCCCCATGCTTTTGTCAGTGGGTTAGTGACTTGATCATTGACATAGGGAACAAAAGGTTTTTGGTAAGGTTGAGATGATTTGAGACACGAGTTGGACATGGATGGCTGGTAGCCACCTGGTTATATGGCCCTGGCTAGCATTCAGAAGAGAAGTTTGAACTGAGACATAGATTTGGAAATCTTCAGCATGTAGTTGGTATTTGAAAGCTGAAAGATAGATGAAATCTCTCAGGGAAATTTTGTAGAGGAGAGAATTGAGGAAGAAATTCTGAAAAACCACATATATTCCAGAGATGGGCAGAGAAGGAGAAGTCCTCAACAGAGACACACAAGGAGTGGCCTGCCATTAGTGGAGGACCTGGACAGTATGCCATTATAGAAACCAAAAGGGGGCAGCATTTGCAGGAATAACTGGTCAACATTATTAATTGCTATATAAAAAGAAGATAATGACTCGGACATAACTGTTGAATTTCAAAAGAAGGTTGTTGATGTGTTTGTTAAGAGTTGTTTCAACATAGCAGTTGGGATAGAGTGGTAGCTTTAAAACCGAAAGGTGAGGGAGTAAGAATAGAACCTAGGAAGAAAATAAAGACAGGGATTGAATTACCTTTTTTTTTTTTTTTTAAAGTAAACTCTGCCCAATGTGGGGCTTGAACTCATGACCCTGAGATCAAGAGTCGCAGGCTCCACCAACGGAGCCAGTCAACTGCCCCAGCTTTTTTTTTTTTTTTTAAATTAAAAGTTGGAGACAGGTTGGAGATAGAAATGTGGGTTATTTTAAGCTCTTCCGAACAAGGGTTCAAGCATGCGGGTGGGAAAGAACTAGTAAAGAGGGATAAGTTGAAGAAACGGATTATTAGTGCTGCCCCTCAAAATGTCTCACTTTCATTGTAATTAAATATGAGTTTATGCGGTACAAGTTAGATTTTCTTTTCTTTGTGAGCATTTAGCTCTACATCCAAGATTACCAAGTATTTGCCAATCAGATTTGTCATTGTATCTCAAAATAACTTGTGCAGAACGGAGGAACAAACTTCCTGTTCTCAAAAGGAGCCCTTATTGTAGTAGGAGGAGAGATTTCTAAACGTGATCTGAAAAACTTTTTAAAGTATGGTTAAAATATTTGGCCTAGGCACCAAAAATTATTCGTGGATCTTTTTGTGTTGGGACTGAGTTATCTTTGTGGTTTAGAAAAGAGGCCAAATTAAGGAGACATCAATTTTCACAAAGAAGACAACCAGTATCAGAAATTTGCATTTAATTTGAAAGCAGTTAACAAAAAAACAGATCAGTTAAAATGCCTAGTGTATTCCAAAATATTCCTGATTTTGATTAGGTCTTGTTGTGTTGTCGGTGTTTGGAATACCACTAAATGGTGATGACATACTTGAGAATATAGTATATGTAGTATTCTGCAGAATATTAATGCAAAAGCTGAAAAAAATAAAATAACCTTTGGCTGTTTTGCTATAATGGGTACATTTTCCTTGCTTACTACCTCACAGGTACTTTCAAGATGATGCTTTTCTGCCACCTCTTAGTAACTGGTGATATCCTCTTCAGTGTAGCACATTTACACACAATGCGTAACTTTGTGTAGAATAGAAACCTGGAGCTTTAAACTGTGTACCCAGACTTAGAAGTTATCACTCACTTTATAGAGTACTGTTTCAGCTTCAGGTCACATAGCTTCCTCTTGAATGGTTTTATCTTTCCTTACTGTTTCTTCTCCAAAATTTGGCATTAAGTTGCAGATAGAAGTTGCAGTTTCTTTTTGTTGTTCTGAACACTGGGAAAGTAAGCCAGCTAAATGAACCCTTTGCTGCTTTCTCAACCCTTGTTTGTCAAGTTCTATCTTTCAGGCTTTCCCCTCTCTAAATCAGAAGCCATTCTCTTTATACCTGTCCCAAGTATTTGTCCATTTGTACTAACCTTTAGTATATTACATTAGTTAGATCTAGAATGTTGTGTACAATATAGGGTTACAAATTCATATATTTTGGGAAGAGAGATTTTTTACAATCAAAATAGTGTCTTTCTTCCCTGGGTATTATTGCTGGGAAAACCTTGAGCCGCCTCAAAAATCTCAGACTAGTATTTCATCTGTAAATTAATTGATACTCTGCTGAGAATTAGAACACTAAGAAGTGTTATAATAAACCCTCATTGATTTTTCTTCTTTTTGTTTTGATTTCCTGCTTTTAGCTTCGTTTTTCAAGTTGGTTAAAAATGTTCTCTGAAGTTGCCCTGCATATTGGTTGCTATGGAAATGTTCCAGAGAAATGGCAAATTAAAGTTAAGACCAAGAATAAAGAGTTAAACTCATCTCATAGGGCAGAGTGAGAGGAGATCCAAGATTTTCTTCTTACAGACAATAAAGTTTTATTTAATATATCTTTCTCAAGGCAACTTATATTTCAGATTCACTTAAGAGCTGAGTTGTGGTCTTAGCTCACAATTAGCTTTAGGCAAGTTATTTAATGCTGTTGAAGGTTAAGCGTTATCTATAAAATGGGCATAAAAATGCCTCAGAGGAATGACTGGCCCACACTAGATACTTGATGAATTTTTTTTCTGTTTCTCCCTCTAAATCAGAAGTAGATAAAATGTAGAGGAGATGGTAATACACCTTTAACAATTTTTTATGTCATTTTTTAATATATTTAAATAACATCTTCAAAGAATAATTTAGCTATTAATAGGGCTACTGCTGCATTCATAGAACAGATCTGAAGATGTCTTTATATTTTTAAGTTATTACATTTAAAAATTTGAAAACTAAGACTATTTAAAAGCCTTTAATGATGATTTTAATAGCTTTATTGAAGTATAATTTACACACTGTAAAATTCACTTATTATAAGTGTATAATTCAGTGAATTTTAGTAAATTTGCAGAATTGGGCAGTCATCACCACAATTCAATTTTAGAACATTTCCATCACCCTTAGAAGTTCCCCTGCCTTAATGACTATTAATACTCATCTGTAAGATGGCACAAATTACAGTATTTAAAAGTACGAGCTTGGGAATTAGGCTGGCCAAGTTTGAATCATAGCCCTGCCACTTACTAGTTTTGTGTTTTGGGGTCCTTCTTTGTACTTTGGTTTCTTT
Source organism: Callorhinus ursinus (assembly GCF_003265705.2). Classification (NCBI taxonomy): domain Eukaryota; kingdom Metazoa; phylum Chordata; class Mammalia; order Carnivora; family Otariidae; genus Callorhinus; species Callorhinus ursinus. Next base: position 32,177,069 of record NW_027397075.1, on the reverse strand, counting down.
ATCATTAAAGTGAAGATAGTAACTGCATCACAGCTTTGCTGTGAACATGCATGTAATTAGCTCCTGTATACAGAGCACTGGTACTTAACAAGTACTGCTGACTGGCAGGAGCTCACTTTGTCGTTTACATTTATGGTACACATTTAAAAAGAAAAGCATCTGAAAACAACTAACATAATGCCTATCCATGCTTTATTTTCAGAAAACCAAGGTCTTTTATGTATCGTGTCATAATTTTTTGTCTATAGTAGCTATGAGCGCTATTCCTGGTATAAAAATATGCGTATTATTGGGGAAGTTATATGATATTTTAAAATTTAGGCCTTCTTCAGGGTGAACTGATTGCTACTTAACTGTTATGTGTGTTCTCTATTATCACTTAGTATCAGTAAAATCAATAATTGCCATTTATGTAGGGGAGTAGGCCTTGTTTTAACTGATAGGAAAGTTAACCATTGCTCTCATCAGCAGCCCCTCGTTTGGGTTTTGTTAGAAATAAAGAGGACCATCATTCATGCTTTTCTGATTAGAAAGGTTCCAGTAGAATTATTCCTATTCAGCTAGATTTGGGCAGACCCCTAACCTATAATGATGTAACTGGAGGCCTTGAGCACATGTGCTTTGATTAGTAGAATTATTTAGGATTTTTTTTTTTTCTTGACAGAACCTTGCTCTGAAGAAGCTTAAAGCATTTGGATGTTGATATTTGGTGTTTTAGTAATTTTCATATGTTTACTCTTGCCTGAAAGAATATTTATTATAGTCACTAAGCCATATGTTCTGTGTCCTGTGTGGTTTAGATACCTTTTGTGGTTGAAGATGATGTAAATGTCTGCCTTTTTTTTTTTTTTTAAAGATTTTATTTATTTATTCATGAGAGACAGAGAGAGAGAGAGAGAGGCAGAGGGAGAAGCAGGCTCCCAAGGAGCAGGGAGCCCGATGCAGGACTTGATCCCAGGACCCTGGGATCATGACCTGAGCTGAAGGCAGACGCTTAATGGACTGAGCCACCCAGGGGCCCCTGGAGAAAGATGTTTAAAGAATGAGGAAGTGGAAATTGTTCTTAGATCTAATAACTACCGATGACATTTTGATGCTCTAAAAAAAATCTTTGCTTTTGATTTTGTAGTTCCTGAAATAGAATCATCAAAGAGTGAGTTATATTCATAATCATGAAATTTCCCAAGCAAAGTCAAGCTTTTAAAATACTGTTTTCCCCTTCATCTCTTCATACCTGTCTCTCTGATCAAAAGAATGCTTTTATTTTTAGTGAAGAACCTGGTGCTGATTCTGTATGTTTACTCTATCAAGTTTGTTATAGTTGTCTCTAAGAACTATTTTACTAGGAAATGTAAGAGATTAGCAACTATATACCTCATTTTACTAGGTAAAGTGATACAAAATGATATATAAAATTAATAAACTGTGCTAGTTCTTTGAACTAGGTAAATTATAGGGAAGTTATAAAAAGAACTCTTAGTGAATTTTGAAAAGAATTCATAAGTTTTGATGATTTGGATATCCAAATGTGTACAGGGGTCAATTTAATAAGGAAAAATGTTTTAGTCCTATGGTAATTTATCTTAGAAATAGCCTGAATTGTGCAAATATACTCTGGTTTCTCTTGTTTTCATTCTTTCAAATGTATTTGCAGTTATATAATTCATGATTATATACATTTTATAAGTTGCCCCATTGTGTTAACTGCTGTTAAGTTTGTTAGATATCTTTACAGACCTTTGTCTTACATCCATTTACATCCCTTAATACCAAGACTAATACATAGGATTTTTTCCCCAAACACAAATGATACCATATATAAATCTGCAAGTTTTGTTTTTGCTTAATATGTCTTGTATCCCTTTCTATTTCTGATGCATAAATTTCTTTTTAATTATTCCATCTGTTTCCATAGTACAGGTGTACCCCCTGTTTATCTAGCTGTTCCCCTATTTGGACACAGTGTTTTCAATTTTTCTCGGTTACAAAGATTTTTAGCCTTTCTTTTTTTTTTTAAGTTTTATTTATTTAAGTAATCTCTACACCCAACGTTGGGCTTGAACTTACAACCATGAGATCAAGAGTCACATGCTCTTCTAACTGAGACAGCCAGGCACCCCCAAAATGTTTTTTTAAAAAAACATATATCCTAGGAAAAAATCTCTCTAGGATAAAGTGTGACTGGTATGATAATGTGCATGCATGTGAACGATTCTGGGATTTTTCCACACCTTTGGGGTTCCATATGGTTTCCCCTTGAGAATTATTTATTTATTTATTTAAGATTTTATTTATTTATTTGAGAGAGAGCATGAGAGGGGGGAGGATCAGAGGGAGAAGCAGACTCCCTGCTGAGCAGGGAGCCTGATGCGGGACTTGATCCCGGGACTCCAGGATCATGACCTGAGCCGAAGGCACTCACTTAGCCAACTGAGCCACCCAGGTGCCCCTACTTATTTTTTATTATGTTATGTTAATCACCATACATTATATCATTAGTTTTTGATGTAGTGTTCCATGATTCATTGTTTGCGTATAACACCCAGTGCTCCACGCAGAACGTGCCCTCTTTAATACCCGTCACCAGGCTAACCCATCCCCCCACCCCCTCCCCTCTAGAACCCTCAGTTTGTTTTTCAGAGTCCATCGTCTGTCATGGTTCGTCTCCCCCTCCGACTTACTCCCCTTCATTCTTCCCCTCCTGCTGTCTTCTTTTTTTTTTCTTAACATATATTGCATTATTTGTTTCAGAAGTACTGATCTGTGATTCAACAGTCTTGCACAATTCACAGCGCTCACCATATAGCACATACCCTCCCCAATGTCTGTCACCCAGCCACCCCGTCCCTCCCTCCCCCCACCACTCCAGCAACCCTCATTTTGTTTCCCGAGGTTAAAAATTCCTCATATCAGCGAGGTCATATGATACATGTCTTTCTCTGATTGACTTATTTCACTCAACATAACACCCTCCAGTTCCATCCATGTCGTTGCAGATGGCAAGATCTCATTCCTTTTGATGGCCGCATAATATTCCATTGTGTATATATACCACCTCTTCTTTATCCATTCATCTGTCAATGAACATCTGGGCTCTTTCCACAGTTTGGCTTTTGTGGACATTGCTGCTGTAAACATTGGGGTGCATGTACCCCTTCGGATCCCTACATTTAATCTTTGGGGTAAATACCCAGTAGTGCAATTTGCTGGATCGTATGGTAGCTCTATTTTCAACTGTTTGAGGAACCTCCATACTGTTTTCCAGAGTAGTTGCACCAGCTTGCATTCCCACCAACAGTGTAGGAGGGTTCCCCTTTCTCCACATCCCCGCCAACATCTGTCGTTTCCTGACTTGTTAATTCTAGCTATTCTGACTGGTGTGAGGTGGTATCTCATTGAGGTTTTGATTTGGATTTCCCTGATGCCGAGCGATGTTGAGCACTTTTTCATGTGTCTGTTGGCCATTTGGATGTCTTCTTTGGAAAAATGTCTGTTCATGTCTTTGCAGGGGCTGTTTTAACACACATGCAGATAACTTTAATTTTACATCCTGAACATAAAATTAACTTGGTAAAATCCGTTTATCTTATAGCACACTTTGCAAAAACCTAAACAAAACTAAGATTACTCAGAAGGCAGATATTATGACTATGCTGTTTCACTGTTTCCCCAATTCAGTCTGGCACATAGTAGTACTTAGTAAATATTTGTTGAATGAATGGATACATTGTTAGCATATCTAATGGAAACTGTTCTCTCATCAATAATGGGATTGCAATTAAGGTTGAGTTATTTCAGTAGAACAAAAATTAAATATAATGCTCAAAGAATAAGATATATAGATGATTTACTTTCATAGTTAATTACAGCTTAAATAATTTTTTTCATCTTTTTAAGCAGTCTCTCGAGCATAATCAAATCTTGAAGAACCTTGTAATACTGTTACTTTATTGTTCTGTGCATCAATTCTCATTTTTAGAAACTACAGTTAAAGTAAGTGTAGTAGGTGTTGTTTAAGATATGTGCTGGAAGTTTTAGGTTGAATTTTATATATAAAAAGAATTTCTATTAGACACAGGTGATGAGTTTTGCGATTTGGTTATTATCCTCTGCCAAAAACAGAGGGTAGACAATGAAATTTGATTTTAGTTTGAATTATAATTGTTCTATCATTCCTAAATTTGAGAATTTAAAAAATCTTTTGAAGTAAATAATTTTAACTATGCAGTTGTTCTAAAACAACACACAATAGCAATAAATATAGGCCATACCAGGGGCTTAAAGATAACTAACTACCTGTAAATAAAATTCTTAACAATATCTAAGACCCTTAAAAACAAACTTTAAAAAAGCCACAGACTCTTTGTTATCTCATTACCTGTACCCATTTTTTTTTTTTTAATGTTTATTTGAGAGACAGATAGCTAGAAGAGCAAGAGCAGGGAGGAAAGGGAGAAGCAGGCTCCCCACCAAGCAGGGAGCCCGACTCGGGGCTCTATCCCAGTACTCTAAGATCATGACCTGAACCGAAGGCAGATGCCCAACCTACTCAGCCACCCAGGAGCCCCACCTATACCCAATTTGATGATAAAATATTTAAGGTAGTTTTTACCTTAGGCCAATTTTTAAAAACTCTTTATTGAGGTATAACATGCACAGAAATGTACATTTCATCAGTGTAGAGCTTGATAAATTTTCACGGCTGAACAGATTGATTTAACTGGTGTTCAAATCAAGAAATAATATTATTAACCACCTAAAAAGGCTAATTCTTCAATATAATCATAGACTTCAATAAACTTCAGAGACTTAGATACTGGATCTAACTTTATTACTAACTTCATTTGTTACCTTGAGCAAGTAATTTTCTTTTTGGGGTCCATTCCCCATCTCTACAGTGAGAGGATAAAACTAGATGTTTTGTTATGGCTCTAATTCTATAAAAGTGTAAAACAATGTGCTATAATGATAGAAATATGGCATCAAAGGTTGTAGGTCATAGAGTATGAATGCACAGTTTAATTGAAAAGGAAGACACTGATTTCTCTCTCTCTTTTTTTTTGTTTTCCAGGTTATATTTCACACTATGTGCTGACTGTATCTACAGAAGATATTTAAAAAAAAAAAAAAACTTTTTTCAAAGATTTTGATTCCAGTGGAATCTTTGCTTTAGATTATTGTGTGTGTGTGTGTGTCAGTGGATTGTAACTCCAGTAACAATGCCTGTACAAGCTCCACAATGGACGGATTTCCTCTCCTGCCCAATTTGCACTCAGACTTTCGATGAAACAATTCGAAAGCCCATCAGTTTGGGTTGTGGCCATACTGTCTGCAAGATGTGCCTGAATAAACTCCACCGCAAGGCTTGCCCCTTTGACCAGACCACTATCAATACAGACATTGAGCTCCTTCCCGTGAACTCAGCATTGCTGCAGCTAGTGGGTGCTCAGGTAAGATGGGTGACTTACTATTCTTTTTAATTTCTGAGTGTATGTGTTTTCCTCCTAAGGGAAACTTGTTGAATTAAAATTGGGCAACATTGCCTTCTATCTAAATAGATAAAATTCTATTCAGTACTGTGCAAATCCTTCATTGCAGTGTGTTGGGAGATATATTGTGGTAGTGGAGTGTTCCTCGGTCAGAGCGCAGGAACAGCCATTTAATCTGATGGTCGGCCTTTCTCAACAATCTTAGCTGTTCAGATCACTAGAGAAACCTAAGAGGATGAGTCACAAGGACCTTCTTAATACTGAGGAAAATATTACTCATATAACCATTGCATTTTACTTAATAGGAAAAGTGAAGCTACTTCAGACAGTTTTCCTTAGTAGACACTAACTGAAATGAAAGATGAAGATGGTGACAAGAACTATAGAGCATATTGGGAACCATTTTTCTAGAGTAGGCACAAATATCCCTAGGTATCTAAATATAAAAGTCTAGCAAGTCTGATGGTAATACTCTAAAATTTAATGTCCGTATTCTCAAATTTAGAGATTAGTAGTATCTTCAGAAGATTTCACAAAGGCAAGGCAGGCGGGTTTTTGAAAGCTAGATATGATTTACCTAAATAATCCTTTTTTTTTTTTAAGATTTTTATTTATTTGACACAGAGAGACATAGAGAGGGAACAGAAGCAGGGGGAGTGGGAGAGGGAGAAGCAGGCTTCCTGCAGAGCAGGGTGCCCGATGTGGGGCTCGATCCCAGGACCCTGGGATCGTGACCTGAGCCGAAGGCAGACGCTTAATGACTGAGCCACCCAGGTGCCCCTAGTTAAGTAATCCTTTACTAAATTTGCATAGTGTGAGTCTGAAATGCCATATATTTACCATAAGTCATTTTCTGAATAAATATACTAGAACTTTGGATCTGGCCCCATTAATGTTCTGTAGATCAATCTTGATATAAGCTGCTAAAATGTAGGAAAGGTTGATATTATGTATGTTGGAGATGAAGAGAGCAGTTCTAGAATAGCTTATTCAAAAGGAAAACTTTTGTTAAACCTGTTTTGTGATGTCACCAACAACAGTACAAAATATTTGTCAAAAGGGAAAGTGCAATAGATCCTTTTGCTTCTTGTACTTAATTTTTCATTTCACAATCATTTCTCTTTATTTTGAAAATCCCACTATGATAGTTTGGAAACATTTAAAAAATAGACTTATTAAGGATAATAATTTTAGAAATATACTATTATAATAGCAAATAACCAAGGCTTGCTTTTTTTCATAAAATTGTCTAAAGATGAACTCTTTCTACAAAATGAGTAAGACCTTGTTATATCTTAAGTGAAACAACTAATGTTTATATTTGAGGATAGGGTATTTTATTTTATTATTTTTTCAAATTTTAGGTAGTTAACATACAGTGCAATACTGTTTTCTGGAGTAGAATTCAGTGATTCATCACTTGTTTACAACACCAACTGCTCATAACAAGTGTCCTGCTTAATATCCATCACCTATCTAGCCCATCCCCCACCCACCTCCCTCCATCTGCCCTCAGTTTGTTCTCTATTGTTAAGGGTCTCTTATGGTTTGTTTCCCTCTTTCCTTTTTTCTTTTCCCCCTTCCCATGTGTTCATCTTTTTTCTTTCTTAATTTCCACATATGAGTGAGATCATATGGTATTTGTTTTTCTCTGACTGACTTACTTCACTTAGCATAATATATTCTGGCTCCATCCATGTCATTGCAGATGGCAAGAGCCCATTCTTTTTGATGGCTGAGTAATATTCCAGTGTATATATACCACATCTTTATCCATTCATCAGTCGATGGACATTTGGGCTCTATCCATAGTTTATCTATTGTTGATAATGCTGCTATAAAACATCAGGGTGTATGTATCCCTTAGAATCTGTATTTTTGTATCCTGTGGGTAAATACCTAGTAGTGCAATTGCTGGATCGTAGAGTAGTTCTATTTTTAACATTCTGAGGAACAAGGATAGGGCATATTAATATACAGTAGCCACTATTTTAACTCTAGAGATTTCCATTAAAAAGCTGTTAGAGTTCATAAATGAATTAAGCAAAGTTGCAGGATACAAAATCAACACATTAGTTGTGTTTTTATATACTAGCAATGAACAATCCAAAAGGAAATTGAGAAAACAAATCCACTTACAATAGCATCAGATAATAAAATACTTAGGAATAAGTTCAGCAAAGGAGGCGAAAGACCTGTGCACTGAAAACTACAAAACATTGCTGAAAGACATTTAAAGAAGACATAAATAAATAGAAAGACATTGTGTGTTAATGGATTGACAGACTTAATATTGTTAAGATCATAGTACTACCCAAAGCAATCTACAAATTCAGTGCAAGCTCTGTCAAACTCCCAATGGTGGTGGTTCTTTTTGCAGAAACAGCAACAACAACAACAACAACAAAACCCATCCTAAAATTCATATAATGGTATCAGAATGGACCACAAATAGCCAAAACAATCTTGAAAAAGGGCAAAGTTGGAGGAATCACACTCCAGATTTTGAAGCTGCAGAGCTACGGTAATCAAGACAGTGTGGTACTGGTATAAAGACAGACATTTAGATCAGTGGAATAGAACAGAGCCCAGAAATAAATCCACACATATGAAATGATTTTTGACAATGTTGCCAAGACCATTCATTGAGGAAAGGACAGTTTTTCCAACAAATGGTGCTGGGAAAACTGGATATCCAAATGCAAAAGAATGAATTTGGACCCTACCTCACACCATGTTCAAAAACTAACTCAAAGTGAACCAAAGGCTAAATGTAAAAGCTAAAACTACAGAACTCTTAAAATACAGGCAGAGGGGCACCTGGGTGGCTCAGCCATTAAGTGTCTGCCTTCGGCTCAGGTCATGATCCCAGGATCCTGAGATCGAGCCCTGCATCAGGGAGCCTGCTTCTCCCTTTCCCACTCCCCCTGCTTGTGTTCTGGCTCTCGCTAACTCTCTCTCTGTCAAATAAATAAATAAAAGCTTTAAAAAAAAAAAACACAGGCATAAATCTTCATGATCTTGGAGTAGGCAGTGGTTTTTTTTAGATATGACATGAAAAGCACAAGGAATAAAAGATAAATTGAACTAAATCAAGACTTGAAACTTTGTGCTTCAAAGGACACCATCAGGGAGTGAAAGAACAACTCACAGAATGGGAGAAAATAATTGTAACTCATATATCTGAAAGGAAGTTGTGTCTAGGATATAATAAAGACTCTGACAACTCAGTAATAAAAAGGACATAATTTTAAAATGGGAAAAGATCTGAATAGACACCTCACCAAAGAAGATACACAAATGGAAAATGAGCAAATGAAATGTTGCTCAACGTCCTTTGTCATTAAGGAATTGTAAATTAAAACAACAAGATTCTGCTACACACCAATTAGAATAGCTAAAATCCAAAACACTTAAAATACCAAATGCTGGTGAGGATGTGGAACAACAGAACTCATTTATGGCTGGTGAAAATAAAAGATAGTGTAGCCACTTTGGAAGTTACTATATGAATCTATGATTCTGTTAATGTGAAATGTCCAAAATAGGCAACTCCATAGAGACAGAAAATAGATCAGTGTTTTCCTTTGGTTGGTGGAGAGTTGGAAGGAAATATGGGTGGGGAGACTTAAAAGTATGGCCTTCTTTGGAGGGATGATGAAAATGTTCTAAAATTGTGGTTATGGTTACACAACTATGAATATACTAAAAACCATTGAATTGTATATCTTAAAATGGGTCACTTACATGGTATACAAACTATATTTCAGTAAAGCTATTACAAAACCAAAACAATGCATTAAATTTTATGTGTTAGTATAGAAAAGGCCTTTGGAAGAATTCAAAAAATTTAGTGGGAGCTTTGATGTTACCACGGTTAGAGTAGCAGTGCATAAAATATACTCAATCAAACATTTAATTAATGAGTATTCATACAGACCTTTTCTTTTGACCTCAAGGTCCCTGAGCAGCAGCCCATTACTTTGTGTAGTGGGGTTGAAGATACAAAGCATTATGAGGAAGCCAAGAAATGTGTAGAAGAATTAGCATTGTACCTGAAACCACTCAGCAGTGCTAGAGGTAAATCGGATGCAACTATCCATGCTAAACATGTTTATTAAAGATGTTTTTATTACCATAAAAATTGTGGGCTGTGGGGGGGCCTAGGTGGCGCGGTCAGTTAAGTGTCTGACTCTTGGTTTCGGCTCAGGTCATGATCTCAGGGTCACAGGACTGAGCCCCGTGTCAGACTCTGTGCTCAGCTCAGAGTTTACTTGAGTTTCTCTCTCCCTCGGTTCCTCCCCCTCGTCTCTAAAATAAATAAATATTTTATTGTACTTATTTATTTATTTTTTTAAGATTTTATTTATTTATTTGAAGGAGAGCAGCAGAGATAGAGAGCACAAGCGGGGAGGAGAGGGAGAAGCAGGCTCCCCACTGAGCAAGGAGCCCAACACGGGGCTGGATCCCAGGATATTGGGATCATGACCTGAGCCAAAGCAGACACTTAACCAACTGAGCCACCCAGGCACCCCATAAATAAATCCTTAAAAAAATTATGGCCTCTAAGTGAATGCTAATGAAATTCACTTATTTATTGTAAATCAAACCCACAAACACTAAATAATATCATTACAAACCACATCAAATAAGTGAATTTAGAGTTTATGTGTTGTTGGAAACATTTGAATGAGTTGCAAAATTAAGTGAATATACTAGTGGTTTCAGAAGGGCTCTCCATCATTTGACAACTCTGGATTGTCTGCCTTCTATTCAGTTTTATATGGTGTGCCATAGGGAGTGAAATAAAATTGGAAGTTGCCCTTAACTGCCTTGCCATTATGGCTTATTATTTCATTAGGAAGGTAAAATTAACCATTATGAAATAATATGCCAGAACTGTTAGGACCTCAAGATTTGAGTCTTAAACTAATTATTAATGTTGTCTGGCCTTTTCCCCTTTTTCCTCCATGGTTATGATGAATAATGATATATTAAATGTTGTAATGAGTGTTTTATTTACATGAGATAACAGCTTTTGTATATTTTTAAAATGCAAACTAGGCTTTATATAATTTTATCCATTGTTTATTTTAAACATTCTAGTAGAACTGGGGACTATTCATGTATGTGTAAGTCAGTCAACCCATCAGAGGAAGTTTTTCTGGACTCTAAAATTGCATTGTAAACCTAGAAATAACCTTTTATTCTCTTTTAAGGAGTGGGTCTGAATAGCACTACTCAGAGTGTTCTGAGTCGCCCAATGCAGAGGAAGCTGGTGACTCTGGTCCACTGCCAACTAGTGGAAGAAGAAGGCAGGATTCGTGCTATGAGAGCAGCTCGATCTTTAGGTGAACGAACAGTTACAGAGCTCATTCTTCAGCACCAGAATCCTCAGCAACTCTCCTCTAATCTTTGGGCAGCAGTTAGGGCTAGGGGCTGCCAGTTCCTTGGACCAGGTATGTGATTGAAGTTTGATATTTACTATACTAGTAATTCTAAAAGTATGGTGTTAAGAACTATAAATGTGATGTACAGAGTCTAGTTCTTTGTAATATTCTGTTGTTACCAAGAAATATCCCACTTGACAATCATGGCTTCGGTAATTCCATGTCAGTATTTTAGACCATGTAAAACTTTTCTCAGTGTTAAAAGTTTGCAGTTTGTTAGAGGTTTTTCTTGAATGTATTAATTTTTTATCTGCTTTCTTAAATAAAATATGCAGTGTAATGTAAAATTGCCCCAGAATGGTTAGAAAGTGTAACTGTGAATATGTGTTACTGTGTTGTGTTGCCCACCCAGTGGTACCTGCAGAAATTATTAAACATTGCCCTTCTGATAAATAAATTTATCTTATCTTTGTGCATGATAAATTTTGGTTTTGCCTAACTTCCTAGCAATGCAGGAGGAAGCTTTAAAGCTGGTTCTCCTGGCCTTGGAAGATGGTTCTGCTTTGTCAAGAAAAGTATTGGTTCTCTTTGTGGTGCAAAGGTTGGAGCCGCGGTTTCCTCAGGCCTCTAAAACTAGCATTGGGCATGTTGTCCAGCTCCTTTATAGAGCTTCCTGCTTCAAGGTATGAACTAATGTTAAATTTCAGCTTAAAAGGAAACATTGTCTTTTTCCCAAACTTAAGTAGTAAAACTTTGAGTTTAATAAAGTTGCCCCTCAGAAAATTTCAGTAATTTTTTTCTTTTCAAAAATGTAAAAAAAAAATGAATGTAAATGGTGTCCTATTAAAGTTAGAACTTGTTATATTAAGTTTTGTATATTAGATATTGAACAACATAGAGCAAACTGAGGTTTATAGATTTTTATATTTGAAGAGGCTAATAAGCTGTGTCATTTTTTTCACCAAAACTATATGCAAACTTGGTCTGAACAAAGAGTAATTGAAGCAAGAAGTTTCATTTTGCTCTTTGCTCCTGCTGTAATTCCACAGATAGAGTACTGGAGTTCATTTGCCATTTCATTTTCAGTATATATAGTAATGCTGCACATATTCTTTTGTATCCCAAATTGAATCAGCCCTGCTTCAAACATCAGTGCTCAGTGTGTATCATTTATCATTCATCCTGTTTTCCTGACTTCTTGATGTCAAGGCTTCTTGCTTCTGACACACACATAACTAGTATTTCATGGACCAGGGAGGCATGCCTCTAAAATTTTTTTAATTCATACAAACTATAAGGATATCCATTCCTGGGTCACCATGTCCCCTCATCTGACACTCTAAAAAATCCTACAGTCTACTATAGTTTATTTTCTCATTTCCTGAGAAAGATAGAATGGTTTACAAAATCAACAGGAAAGCCTACCAGTTTATTTATGTATTTTTTAAGATCTTATTTATTTATTTGACAGAGAGAGAGAGCACAAGCAGGAGGAGTGGCAGGCAGAGGGAGAAGCAGGCTCCCCGCTGAGCAGAGAGCCCGACCTGGGGCTCAGTGAGCTGAAAGCAGATGTTTAACCAGGTGCCCCCAAAGCATACCAATTTAATTTAAAAAAAATTTTTTAAAGCTCTATAACTAAATTCCCACATTATTATGTTTCTTCTAGAGTCAGATTATATATATACTGAAAATGGGGTGTGCACTCCAGGTCTGTACCCAACCCTGTCCTTGGCCTTAGGTACCTCTGGAACTGTCAGAAACTCTAACCAAAATAACTCCCAGCTAGTTCAGATTGTCCCCAAATAACTCACATTTGTTGTAATGATTATAATAACATGATTGTACAGTATAATCTGGAATATACTTCAGAATGTCTGTCTGCTTCCAGAGTTCTTTTTTCTCTAATAACAGCACCAGACAGACATAATATTGCAAGCTTAAAAAATAAAAGGAAAGAAAAAGAAATCCATCCTTTCCCTGTGAAAAATGAGTCCCAAAACCCCAGAATACCCACAGTGAACCTCTCTCAATCCTAATTAAAAGCATTAATAGTAATTGAAAAGAGATTGGAAATTTGTAAAAACCCAATTATTTTTCATTTGGGTCATGATTATTTCATTGTCTACCTGCTTTCTTCTCTTGCTGGTAATATGTACCACAATCTCCATCATGAGAAGACTTACCTTCTCTCATCACAATAGGTCCATACCCTAAATTTTACTCACCATGGCAGAGTTTCTGTTAAGTATCTACCAATACCTATTTCATTTTCTTTGTGGAAGTCACATCAGTAGGCATTTTCCATTCTTCCTTATAGGCTGTATGTGTCCACATAGCTGTGTTCTAACTGCATCCTTTTAGCATCTCTTTTATTTCCATTTGAAAAACCTTTTCAGGGGTGCCTGGGTGGCTCAGTCCTTAAGCGTCTGCCTTCGGCTCAGATCATGATAAATAAATAAAATCTTTAAAGGAAAACCTTTTCAGACAGGGATAATTCTGGTCCTTCTCAGTACAGTATAGTTCCAGGACTTACTTTAGACATGCATCTCTTAGGAATCTTTGACTGTTTTTAGTTAAAAGACAGTTTTGAGAACCAAGGCCAGGGAACCCTAGTATATCTTACAGAAAACATTCTACATTTTAATAAGGTTTAGCCTATATTGAGAGGATGTTTTTATACATCCACATAATGCCTTTGGTATTTTGACTTGCTTTTGAATAGTGGCAAAATATATTTTGTTCTTGTGACTCTAGTTCTTTGATTTTTTTTTAAATCTATTTGGTCTTTTACGGACTTATCTAACAAAATTTAAGTTAAACCTTCTTCTGATAAGAATGGAATACATTTAAAAAATATAATCAGGATGACCTAGAAGTCTTGCTGTAGTTTTCTTTGGTGGAAGAGAAAAATGGGAATTTTCTACTAGAGGAATTTGAGTCCTTATGGGAATAAAAGGTTAACAAGGTAAAATATATTCTGAAATATGTTAGGATACAGATGATCCTGGACTAGAATTAATTATTTTACTTTAGGGGTACCGGGGTGGCTCAGTTGGCTAAGCATCTGCCTTTGACTCAAGTCGTGATTCCAGGATCCTGGGATTGATCCCTGCGTCAGGCTTCCTGCTTAGTGGAGAGTCTTCTTTTTTCTCCCTCTCCCTCTGCCCCTCCCACATGCTCATGCACTCTCTCTCTCTCTCTCTCTCTCTCTCTCTTGCTCTCTCTCACTCTCACTCTATCTCAAATAATTGAAATCTTTAAAAAAAAAAGTATTCAACTTTGATTTCTTGAGCCTTTGGCCTAAACCCAGCTTGATTCAAAATGTAGCACTATAGCAAAAATAACAATAGTACCTGCCTCAACAAGTTTAGAGAATTAAATGAGTTAATGTCAGTATGATGGTAAATAAGTTAACACACTGACTAGTACATACTAAGGGCTCAATAGGGTTATTAATTTTAATTACTAAAAGATACTATCATCATTACTTTTTTATACTTTCTGATGGTGGCCCAGCCTGCAAAACTCTGTGGAAAATTAAGCTAAGCACAGATTAATCATCTTTAGAATCATACCAGCATCTGAATGAAGCTCTTTCAGTTAGGAGTATCAGCCAACTCAATGCCAGGCAAGCCCAAGTTTAATAATCCACAGTTATGAAGAAGAAACATACATTGGGTTTTTTTTTCCAGGATAATTGCATATTTTCTTCAAGTCATTGCTTTATGTGTGTGTGTGTGTGTGTGTGTGTGTGTGTGTGTGTGTGTGTGTGTGTGTGTGTACATATGTATGTATATATAAAGAAGTAGGCTCCATATCCAATGTGGGGCTTGAACTCATGCCTTGAGACCAAGAGTCACATGCTGTACTGGCTGAGCCAGACAGGTGCCTCGAGTATTTTCTTCTTTTCAGAAATGCATATCTGCACATATACAGTTTAAACTCTCTATATATGTGTTAAGGTCTATCCACTCTTGGGATTTTCCTCCAGCACATACTCATTCTTTCCATAAGATCTATTCACAAGATTTTGATGTCTTTAAAGGCAGAAATGGTTTACAGGCAAAACAGTGTGTTCCATTTTAATCTTGTTGTTAAATTTGGTATATTAAAAATTATCTCTTCTGTATATGTGCTCATATAAAGTATAAACTCATTTTGTTTCTTACCTGACTCATGAGATTATGTGTGTCTTACTAGGTCACCAAACGTGATGAAGACTCTTCTTTGATGCAGCTAAAAGAAGAATTTAGAACCTACGAAGCTTTGCGGCGAGAACATGACTCCCAGATAGTGCAAATTGCCATGGAAGCAGGCTTACGAATTGCACCAGACCAATGGTCCTCTTTACTTTATGGAGACCAGTCTCACAAGTCTCATATGCAGTCAATTATTGACAAGGTAGTAGACCCTTTTTTGTTCCTTACTTCTTGGACTAATCTTGGAGTTTTGGTAATTCATGATTTAGTAATTTATTTAATAAATATATGTTAAAGTGAATACTGTATGTCAGGCTCTTATAAATTACATTATCTGTAGTTGACTATCATAGCTTGTCACATAGTAATACCAGTTTGTTTATTTAAGGGTTTTTTTTTTAATTAATGTATAATTGACATCGTTCATATAAGATTTGACTAGTGTTATAATAGTTTATCCGGCACACTCTAGTTTATTTTGAGAGTCTTCCATCTCTATTATTGTTGCTTCTCTCCCTTTCTTGTTTTGTTCCCTGAGTTTTAATCATTGTGTTAATTAAACCCATTTTCTAAATGCCTTTATTGTCTTCCTGTACCAGTCATTCAGTGTTCTGAAGAATGTATACATTCACGTTTCTTATGATTCTTAGCCACAATAATTCCACATAATAAGTTACCAATCATTCTAGGTTTGATCAAATTTTCAATAAACCTATTTCTACTTTATCTCTTCTTTGTTATGATAAAAAGATCACTAGAGTACGCATGGTCAGGCTCCATTGTTTGTTGCTGGCTCTAAGTGCTATATTTAATTCTATTAAAACTAGGATAATCCTATAATTGTTTTTGTTGTAATTCAACATGAAGTATATGAAAGTATAGGAAGTCTTAAAGCACCATGTAAATATATATGTTATGATAGCATTAACTTTTACTATTTTACCTTAAATACTTATAACTAGAGAGATGATTATACTTTAGAGTCCACCCACATTTAATTTAAAGAAATAAGATCAAGATGTAAGGGTAGATCAAATATAATACTATTTAACACTTACTGAGAGTTTACTGGTGCCTGGTCGTTTTAAATAATCCATTTAATCCTTTCAATAACCCTGTATTGTCCCAGGGAGATAGATTAAGTACATTTCTCCAGGATCACATAGGTAACAAGTGACAGGGCTGGATTTGAAGTTGGGTATACTGACTCTAGAATCCATGTTCTTAACCACCAAATCTTTCCAGACTATTCTGTCACTTTTTGTTATTCCCGAGAAAGGATTATTTGAATGAATAGTGTATTGATGTCAAAGGACAATTGGGGAGTGTGTTTTATATGCTTGTTACATAATTTTCAATATAATGTATATTACTTGTTTTGTCCTATAAATCTTTTCTAGATACCTTTGCCCAAACTTTACCTGCAACTCCTAGGCCTGAAATTATGCAACTAACTGATTATAATGTATTGAAACCTTAGTAATGGTCTCTTAAAGAAGTAACTTTCTACCTCTGAAGAGAAACTTGGCTTGCTTTTATAAAGATTCTACAAGCAGGTTGACCTTTCTGTGTGAACTAGACTATAATTTATCCTGTAATAGTATCTTCGCATCATGAGCAATAGTTTGAATTTAATATCCAGAGACCTTACAACAAACTGGTCAACTTTGCAGTATATGTGGCATCTTATTATCTAGAGCAGTATAATTTTCTGTGGTAGTGAAAACGTTCTATATATGCACCATCTAATATGGGGATCACTAGCCGCCCATGGCTGTTTAGCACCCAAAATGTGACTGTGCAACTGAAGAGCTACATTTTTATTTTATTAATTTTAACTTAAATAGCCACATACTGCTAATGGCTACTGTGTTGGACCTTACAGAGAACTTACTAAAAGTGATATGAAAAGCAATAATCATAGTAAATTAATGGATAAACACGAATTATCAGTTCACAAAGAAGAAACATATGTAATTGATAGGACAGAATTCAGCTCCAGTAATAATTAAATGCACATTTAAAACTAACATTACAAATATTGCCTATTAAATTAGCAAAAGAGACATATATTGCCATACATTGCTTATGGTTTGTAAAATGCATTAGTTAAAACCTTTGGGAAACAATTTGTCAGTGAATAAAAACTCAAAATGTTCATGTCCTTTGATCAAATTTGCTATTCCCAGGAATTTATTTTAAGGAAATAATTCAAACTTTGAAAAAGGTTATGAGTTCAGAAGTGTTAATTGCTACATTATTTATCAAGTAGAAAATAAACAGATGGTTAAAGAAGTTATCCAGCTCTCTGCTCAGAACATGGTTATAGGGCCATTAAAATAAGTTATTTCAAGACATTTACTCTCTTCAGCTGATAAATAACATTCAACTTCTTTTAAAAAAAAGTGAAATATTTTTATTAAGTATCAGTGATGGATACATGGGTGTTGTCATTATATTAGACACTTTGAAATATTTCATAATAAAATGGTTAGCAGTAGAAAAATGCTTTTGTTATAATATTAATGGTAGCCAAAACTATAAGTGTGTAAATGATTTTAAGTTTATAAAAAGCATGCAAAGATGAAAAAATTGAATAAAGGCATGTTAGCATTTGAATGGTTATTTTTAATGTTTTTTAAAATGTATGCTTTTTTAAAAAAATTACCTTTTAAAGAGTGACCTTTTAGGGGAGAAAAATTCTCATCTATATTAATAAACTGCATAGAGAGCTAAATGTTTCCAAGTAAGAACCTTTAGTTACTGTAATCTAATCAATTTCCCCCTATTAAAGGTCCTATATGTAGGGCCTCTTAGGGGAGTTAATGTAAGAAAGTGTGTCATTAATTAAGCTTGAGGAAAATATACAGCCTGATAGCTTCCAAGAATCCCAAACCATTATAAGATTTTTTTTGAGCTGGAGTGGACTTTGGAAATTATGTAGTCCGTATCACAGATGGACTTCCTATTGAGTCCGTAAAGATTATATCTGGTGTCATGATTTGTGGTCTCTAACAGAACTTGAACTCAAGCTCCGTTTGACTGAGTTCAGTTTCATTGTTCTTGGTATTGTATAGTGTTATCTCTAGACTACAAATTTCACTTCTTTGGAAGCACTCCAAGAGCCAAACTAATATAGTGTGTAAGACGGAAAGAGTATACTTCCAAATTGAGGAATTGAGAAAGGCCTCACATTTGAGGAATGTGCCATCAGAGGGAAGAGAGGTTACAATCTGCCAAGCTGTGAATGCAGGGAAGTGCAGGGTTTGCTCAGGCACCAGTAATCCAGTCTGGCCAAAGCCTGGAATGTGTGGGAGGATAAAATTAAATATAATAAGTTGCAAAAATGATTGCAATATTGTAAATAATCTTTATTTTAAAAGGATTAGCTGGTTTTTGGAAAGTTAATAGTTATCTTTTTTAAGTTGCAGACCCCAGCCTCTTTTGCACAAAGTGTTCAGGAACTAACAATTGCTCTCCAGCGAACTGGAGATCCAGCAAATTTGAACCGACTAAGACCCCATTTGGAGCTATTGGCAAACATTGACCCTAGTCCAGGTAAATAAACCCAAGGGAAATTAATGGACTGTCCTGTGTGTGTCTCAGTGCTGTTCAGTGATTCTTTTTTTTTTTTTTTAAAGATTTTTTTATTTATTCATTTGTCAGAGAGAGAGAGAGAGCACAAGCAGAGGGAGAAGCAGGCTCCCTGCTGAGCAAGGAGCCCGATGCAGGACTCGATCCCAGGACCCCGGGATCATGACCTGAGCCGAAGGCAGACGCTTAACCGACTGAGCCACCCAGGCGTCCCTGATTCTTTTAATTAATTATCTTTTGTTACATTCCTTGAGAATTTCCCCTTTATTTAAGTTTCTGCCCCAGCCTTGTCCATCTATGTGTTTATTGCTTCAACCAGTATTTATTTAAAACCCTTGTACTTCCTGCTCACTTCACCAGGGAAGTAGATTCCCTCTGGGATCCTTCTCGTATCACAGAATTGTGCTGTATTTACTATTCTCATCTATTTTGACAAAACACAGGTTCTCTAATTTTTTCTGTATCCTATGTCCTTAGTTGCATTTTCTTGGTCCCATTTTTTCCCCCACTCTGTGATGATAATGTCTCATTCATCAAGTATCCTCTCTTGCATATTTTTACTTTGTCAACCCTTTTCTTGCTCCTTGCCCTTGACCTGAAAATTACCCAACTTTCATTTTTCACATCTAAGGTATTTTTAGCTTGTGTCCAGCACCTGAGCTAAAAAACTCCTAACATTCACAAGTAATTTCCCAGTTTCGAATTCCAAAGGTGGTTTCTCAGTCCTCAAATTACTTGATTTCTCTTTAGCATTTGATAATGTTATCGGCTAATTCCTCAGTATAGAAACTCTCCTGATACCTTATCTTTCTGTACTCTCATAGTCTCCTTCTGACTTGTCTAAATGCTGCTTCTGTCTTATTTTGACCACTCTTCCCTCCGCCCACTAAGGAGTAGGCCAGTTGTGTTCTTGGAATTTTGGGGTTTTTGCATTCTATTGATGATAGTCATTCATTCCCAGCACTGGGTATCACTTTCTGTAGAAAATAGACTCCCAAATATCTCTATCATTGTTGTCTCTTCATCACTCCAGACTTACTTTCCCAAATGCTTTCTGAGAGTCTTCGTCATCTCCTCTGTTCTTCAAAGCAAGTTCTTCTTCACTTGATACCAGCTCGTCCTCCTGTGTTCTCTGTTACATGACCTCATTGTCTGAGGTATTTACACTTAAAACCCGAGTCTCTTGTCTTAGCTCGTATCTTTTCCTTTTACTTGCTCTACATACCATTTCAGACAACAGGATCTATCTGTTCTTTCACAATATCCCTCTATCCCATGCCGGTTAATACTGCATTGGTGAGGGACTTACTTTTCCTGAGACTGTATGCCTTCCATTTTCCTCTACTCTGAATTCTTTCGGTCCAGCCCACTTACTGCTGCAAAATAAATCACATTTCTGATCTTATGTCTGTGCTCATAAACTTTCAGTAACACCCCATTGCTTATTGAATAAGGTTTGGAACTCTTGACAGTGGCATTCAGGGCCCTCTTAATTTTTTATTTTATTTTATTTTTTTATCAATCTACGTTTATAGACTTTACTATCAATGGGGCACTTGGGTGGCTCAGTCAGTTAAGTGTCTGCCTTCGGTTCAGGTCATGATCTCAGGGTCCTGGGATCAAGCCCTGCATTGGGCTCCCTGCTCAACGGAGAGCCTGCTTCTCCCTCTCCCTCTGCTTGTGTGCTCTCTCTGTCTTTCTCTCTCTTTCTCAAATAAATAAAATCTTAAAAAAAAATTTTACTATCAAAATTGCTATCAATTTACTATCAAAACTTACTATCAAAACCAGGTCAGATGTATTCCTAGAACACAGTTGACATTTTTCTTTTTTCACTACTGTGCTTTGCTCATTCTGAGGAATCAAAAGAGCACTTCCACAAGTTCACCACACCATCAATCACCAACCTGTTTATCTGTATCTGTGCCAATATAGTCTTCAATCCTTGTGTAACAGTGGATAAACTGTACCTCTAAGCTAAGGCCCCTCTCCCTTCTCATGTTCCTAATATCATCTTGTCAAGTATATCACTTCATATCACTTCTGTTTCTTATATCATCAAGTTTCCTTCTCTACTGGAGTATTTCTGTCAACATACAAACATCCTATTACTCCTGTCATCATAACCCACTTGGACAACATTTGCCATCCACCTACTACCCTGTTTTTCTCCTTTTTTTTTTTTAAACATGCTCTCGAACTCACTCCAATCAAGCATTTATCTCTACTGTCAACCAAAACTGTTCTGTCAAGGTCACAGGTGACTTCCATGAAGTTAAATCCAGACATCATTTCTTGGTTCTCATTTATTTGACCTGTTAGCAGCATTTAATGTTGTTGTTCACTTTCTGATCCTCTTAACACTTTTTTCACTTGACTTTCCTAGTTTCCTTCTCATTTTATTGGACCCTCCGCTGAGTCTTCTAATTTCTCATCTCCATACCCTCTCACTTTTGGATTGCTCCCAGAGTTTAATACATGTATCTCTTTTCTAATTATACCTATTCCCTAGATAATATCATCTAGTCTCATAGCTTTAAATCTTATTTACATGACTCACAAATTTACTATATTTCATCAGTTCTGAAGCCCACATTTCTTTCGATCTTAGCATTTCTGAAATTGGGATGCATCTATGTAAGTAATGACGTGTAATTTAATTAATCTTTTTTTATTTTGGTGGCGCATAAAATAATGGTGTATGTTGCAATTGATTTAGAATTCGTGAAACGTAGTATATCCAGCCCAAAACTTCTCCTGAATTCTTTTGTATATCCACCTGCCTGCTCAACATCCAGCAGGCCTACTTGAATATCCAGTAAGAATTTCAAACTTAGTGGTGCCTGAGTGGCTCAGATGGTTAAGTGTCTGCCTTTGGCTCAGGTCATGGGTCTCCAGGTCCTGGAATTGAGCCCCATATTAGGCTCCCAGCTCAGTGGAGAGTCTGCTTCTCCCTCTGCCTCTGCCTCTCCCCCTGCTTGTCCTCTCTCTGTCTGTCTCTTTCAAATGAATAAATTAAAACATCTTTAAAAAAAAAAAAAGGAATTTCAAACTTAATCTGTCCAAAAGTGAGTTCCAAACACTGCCCTCACCCCACCTCCCATTCCTTTTGGTGGCAACTACAACCTTCCATTTCATTTCCTCAGTCCAAACACCTTGGAGAGCTCTTCAACTCTTCTTTCTCACATGTGGTACATCTGATCCAATAGCATACCCTGTAGGCCCTTCCCTTTAAAATCCATCTAGAATGCGTCTGCTTATCACCTTCACTACTACCATCCTCATCTCTCTTCAGGGATTACAGAAGAGCCTCCTCTTGTCTGTCTGGTTTTAGCATAAGAACTAGAGTGATCCTGTTACCCGTCTGCTCAAAAGTTCTCCAGAACTGACTGAGCCCTGGGTTGGCTCCCAGCACGGAGTCGGCTTCAGATTCTCCCCCTTTCCGTGCTCGCATACACACGTGCGCTCTCACTCACTCGTTCTCTAAAAATAAATAAATAAAATCTTGAAAAAAAAAAATCTCCAGTGCTTTCCATTGTTTAGTAAAAGCGAAAATCTTTCCTGTGACCTACCAAGCCTCATGTGATCTGGGGTTCTTTACCTCTTTCTAAGCTTATTTCCTATTCTTTTCTACCTAATTCATTCCTTTCCAGTTTGACCTCCGTGGAACATGCCAGGCATATTCCCACATCAGGGCCTTTCCACTTATTCTTTTCTTTTCCTAGAATATTTTTTTCCTAATATATCCACAAGGCACGCTCATTCCCCTTCTGTTTTCAGGTCTTTAATCAAATGTACCCTTTTCAAGGAGACATTCTCAGGCCACCCAGTCTAAAATTTTATACATACTGGTCCCACTCCCTTTCTTTGCTCTGTTTATTCAAGTCATCATTATATAAATTGTTTATATTTCGATTATCTTATTTATTGTCTGTCTCCTCTCCTTGGGTATAATGGTTTTTTGTTTTGATCACTGTTGCTTCCCTAGCAACTAGAACAATACCTGGGACTTAGTAGGTGTTCCAAACAGTACTTTTTTGTATGACTCTTCTCTTCACCCTCTCTATATCTTAATTTTTTTTTCCAAGTGAAAGTCCTTCAAAGCCTCATTCACAGCCATCACCTAGAATTCTCTCAGAGTGTCTCCAAGAGGAAGTCATCTCTATGTTTGTGTTCTCACTTCTTTTTATATTTTGTCCTAGAGAACATTTCATATTTGTGGTTAACTTTTCCTTTATAAAATCACAGCGCTGACACTAGGCAAATATTAAATGAAGAGGATATATAGCAGAGTTGCTTTATATAGTGACTCTTCTAGTCATTCAGACTTTTTTTTTTTTAATATTTTATTCATTTATTTGACAGAGAGAGAGCACAAGCAGGGGAAGTGGCAGGCAGAGGGAGAAGCAGGCTTTTAAAACATTCTGTTTACCAAAACTTCATTTATGCAGAATTTCAAAATGGCCATTACAAATTGGCTAGTCCACAGTTAAGTTTTGTTTGGTCCACATAGCGTTGGTCTGCACAATATTCTAAATTTTTTAGGTAAAACTTAAAATTGGGTAATTTTACATGAAAATCTCAGATTTTAGTTTTCCCTGGGAAACAGCGGTGTATCTGGAGTGCCAGCCTTGCATCATCACGTAACGGCAATCAGCTAAAGATGAGTAGTAACCATAACCTTAGATGTGGGCCACACTCTACAGTTGAGCACAGACCCTGTCTCTGTCTCTCTGTCATCATTCCCAGCACTGAGTGTCTAATGGTGGTTGCCATTTATTGTCTGGCCAACTTAATTTCTTTATGCTACCTTCCCTGTCCCTGTAGTTATTTTAGTTTACAATCCATTTCTTAAAATGATGTTTAGGTGTGAATACGTTATTACCTGAAAAGCTGTATGAAGCCTGACTTGATTTCACTGAAGGGCTGACACTAACTCTTTTGTTAGTTTAATAATATTGGGCAAAATACTGAATAACATCATTTAAAAAGTTTTTTAATTTGTTGTGTAGATGCTCCTCCTCCTACTTGGGAGCAGCTAGAAAATGGGCTGGTTGCTGTGCGGACTGTGGTACATGGGCTTGTAGACTATATCCAGAACCATAGCAAAAAGGGAGCAGATCAACAGCAGGTAAGGGGGAAGTTGGAAACTTAGAAGTAAGCCACTGTGGATGTTATGGCAGATACAAACAAAACCAACAAGATGACATGAATATTTTGAGACTCTGACTGTAGAAACTAAATTAGTTTAATATGGTTTACAGCCAGCTTCATGGATTAGTGTAGTGATTTTATCTGGCAACAATGGAATGAAGTAATCCTGTTGGTCTAATGTTGCACTGGAGTCATTTTTCACTTTGGATATATAGCAGCATTTGATTCTGTGCTGAAGGTTTCTATGTTAAGTAAAATTCTCCCCGGTTACTGTTACATTTTAGTTTGACAATATATATCACTTTTTAATGCTGTATCTGTCCAGTACTGTTCATATATTTGTAAATGCTTTTTCTGTAGTAGTATTTTAACATTTTTCATTCATATAATGTCTGCTGTGCAAGCAGGCCAAATTTTCCTCAAATACTTTTAAATGAAATATATGACAGTAAAACATAATTGCTTACGTTATGACTACAGTTTTTCATTTTATTCCCAATAACTTTATTTTGCCCTCGGGATTTATGTTAGGTTCACTAGATCTTTTATTTTGCAATAGTAAGCTTGTGAAATTAAAACCTTGTTATTAATTTATCTGGTTCAGGTAAATATTAACAATAGATTATTCAATATTTCTTTTTTCTTTGAGAGGCAAGAAACATTAAGTTCCATTCAGTATCCTGCTGAGTAGGGGGGCGCCTGGCTGACTTGGTAGAGCATGCGACTCCTGATCTCAGGGTTGTGAGTTCAAGCCCCCACGTTGGTTATTACTTAAAAATAAAATCTTTTTTTTTTAAGAAAGTATCCTGCTGAGTAGAATAATATGGATACAGTTTTCCTAAATTATCTAAGCATAGACCAGACTTTATTTTATGATAAGAAATAAAAGATTAAAAACTTATTTTTAACTCCATGTTCTATTAGACATCATGAAGAATGTAACAATAATAAGATTAATCTTTTAAGTTCTGTTGATAGGTGATAAAATGGTAATCAAATCGATAGGTAATCAAATTTCATTTAGCTTAGTATTGTGTTTGATATCTCATTAACTCCCGAGTCCATCCTTCTGTCTTATACTAGAAAATAATAGTTTCATTTGTACTTTTAGAGATACTGTATGTCCTTGATATATTCTTCTGCATACCAAGAATTGGTTACAGAGTATTTTTCATTTATAGAGCCTACTATAGATTCGTGTTGTGTCATAGGAAATTCTAATTGTAAATATAGCTATACTAAACATTGTCCAAAACAAATATTAGAACACTTATTAAACATTGGAAAGCCCTAAACTCCAGTGGTTTGTTTGTCCATTATAAACCTGGAAAGAAAATGATAAAGCCGTCATGAGATTTAATCTAGGATTTATATGATGCCACATGTTTGAGAATTAATGCCAATATATCAAAAAATCTGGACCCCATTCTTTATAATTAATTTATTTTTGGACTCGGACTTCAGACAGAATGGCTTTCTAACACTTTTGCTCTGGGCAATCTAGTTAATTGTGTGAGTTAGTTCGAATCGGTGTATAATGTTTTGACTTTGGTCTCAGCCTCCACAGCATAGCAAATATAAAACATACATGTGTCGAGATATGAAGCAGAGAGGAGGATGCCCTCGTGGGGCCAGCTGTACATTTGCACACTCACAGGAGGAACTGGAGAAGTAAGTGTGAAAGTTGTTAAACTCAACCTTCTAATAACTTGTTATGAAATAAGGTAGAGTTACTAAGTAGAATAATTTGCCACTGTTAGGAAACAGAAAAGGAGCAGTTGCATGCTCTTTAATGAATGGGAAATGTTTAGAAAGTAATACAGATTTTTTTAAAAAGAAAACTGAAGTAGTTTCTTCAGCTTTCATTATATCGTGCCCACAAATAGGAAACTAAATATCGAAGTGAATCATTTGCACTACCAAAAAAAATTAAAAATCTAAAAATTTTCATCAATTTTAAGTGATTTTAACTAATTGAATAACGTATTTCCAATTGAAAAACTTGCCCTTTGCTCTGTTCATGAAATTATTTTATTGACAGGCGTAACTTCACAGATTTTCTTTTAAATTTCGAAGATCAGGGGCACCTGGGTGGCTCAGTTGTTAAGCGTCTGCCTTCGGCTCAGGTCATGATCCCAGGGTCCTGGGATGGAGCCTCACATCGGGGCTCCATCGCTCCACAGCGAGTCTGCTTCTCCCTCTCCCACTCCCTCTGCTTGTGTTCCCTCTCTCTCTGTGTCTCTCTCTCTCTGTCAAATAAATAAATAAAATCTTTAAAATAAAATAAATAAATTTTGAAGATCAGATAATTCCAGTGTTAAATTTTCTAGCATATAGTAGCAAGAAAAGAAAACCTCTTATTTTTTTTTAAAGCCAGTGTAACATTGCCCCCAAACTTGACAAAGATAGCACAATTAAAGAAAATAAAAATCCATCTCACATATTAATATTTTAAAAATCCCAAATATTAGCATTCAGTAATACGTTAAAGTAGACACCGTGAAGTGCAAAGGTAACACAATGTAATTACTTTAGGGTTAGAGAAGAAATACCATGTGATCATATGCAAAGATGCCAAAAGTCATTTGAATAAAATCAGATGTTCATAATAGATCACAATTCTTTAATAGAAGAAAGCTGTCGTAGACACTTGCTCAACATAATTGTATCTCAAAAGCTAGTATAACTGCATGATGCTCAATTCGTAAAATAGTAGATTCAGTCTCATTGAAGTTGACAGTAAGGCAAAATTTAGCAGTAGTGAGACTATTATTGAACATTCTAGGAGCAGTAGCCACTGTACATACCAAAGAATAAAATTGTCATAAAATCATTACATGGAAAAATTCAAGAAGTACTAGAAACAAAAAAAATGAAAATTTTAGCAAATCAAAAATACTACTTTACAGAAATGAATTGCTCTCATATAAACTAAAAAGGGAAACATAACCAGTTACAGAGTAAAGGAAAATAAAGATCTCTTTGGCATTACCACCAACAACAAAAAAGATAAATACCAAATAATAAAGTAACAAGAACTATTGAGGATTGAATTAGTAAGCTACCTACTCACATAAGCGAAGAACTGAATAAATGAAGAAGCATACTGTATTCTTGGAAAAGACTTACCATTATATAGGTTTTATCTTCTCTTAAACAATAAATTCAGTGAAATCTCAATTAGAATCTTAACATGATGATTGTTAGGACCTAACAAAATCCTTAACTGGGGAAAGTAAATACATACAAATGGCCAGAAAGTTTCTGAAAAAATAAGTTTTCAACAGATTAAACTAACAACCATTAAGGTGTATTATGAGCTGCAGTGTACCTAAAGACTGGTATTAGCATAGGAACAGGTAGATCAATGAAATACCAAGGAAAATCTAGAAAGAATGCCAGACACAATAGGAACTGAGTGTTGTGCTGAAGGTGGCATTTCACCTCAGTAACAGAGAAGATGACATTGAAACAACTGCTATCCGTTTGAAAAATAATTAGAACTCAATTCTTTATATCAAAATGAATTATAAATGCATTAGAGATTTAAATCTTTAAGAAGGAACTGTACTTAGAGATCTTTTCTGTTGTTACTTAATCTTACAATAGTAAAGAATTTTTGAAAGACAACCCAACATTCGTAAAGGAGAAGATTGATAAATATGATTATGTAAAAAATCTAAGATGTGGCCCAAACACCACAATTACAAAAAAAAAGATTCGTGGGGAAATGACATAACAGAGGACTGACATCCCTAATATAAAATGAGTTACTACAAATCTGTAAGAAGAACCGGTAAATATATAGATCATGAACAAATAGGCAATTCACAGAAGAATTAAAAAAAAAAGTAAAACAATGTCAACTTCATTGATTGTTAAATACAAATTAAAACAAAATGATATTTTCAGGGGCAGCTGTGTGTCTCAGTCGATGAAGCATAGGACTCTTGTTTTCCGCTCAGGTCATGATTTCAGGGTCCTGAAATGGAGGGGCTAGGGTGTCAGGCTCCCCGCTCTGCCGGAAGTCTGCTAATCCCTCCACCCCACCCTCTATCCTGCCTCCGTGCATGCATGTGCATGTGTGTTGTGCACGCCCTCTCAAAATCTTTTTAAAAAATGATAATTTGAACTTACAAATTAAGAGGGACTGTGATACTGCCTAGTGTTTGATGAGATAAGGGAAAAGGACATTTATTATCATTAGGAGTTATAATAGTTTTAGAGCATTGTAAGAGTTTCTAATGTGCATACATTAGACTTACAATTCTGCTTCAGGTTAGTCATTTAGTCACACAAGGATGCAAGTACATGTACATAAGCATCTGTTACTGCATTGTTTTAATAGCAAAAAATTAGAAACAACTTAAAATGTACTGACATAAAGGAATATCCAAGTTCCAAAATAGAAGGAGAAGTTACTAAGCAGTCATATATGACCCTATTTCTGTTAATAATGGTCGTACATTCATCTTAATATTAAGGCATGGTATGGAGGGGAAAATCTGTATGATTATGTACCAGACTGTTAACAGGGGTTACACCTAAGGAGTAGTGTCTCCTCTCCACCCCTCTGAAATTTGTCAAATATGGGAAACATTTGGAAAAATAGCATTATTCTTATGGGGGGTTGTCCTTGAGATTATTTTTTAAAGTGTCCTAGCAGGTGTAAATAGATTTGCTTTCACTGTTGAGGAACAAGGGTACTAGAGTCAGATGGCTTAATATTATTCCTGTGGTTAGATTTAGAATCTACATGCATTTTATACTGCAGTGTCTGTTTAAATTTAGGCATTTTTCTGTATTGCATATATTAATCCACTTTTAAAATAATTTTAATTTTGGGTGGGCACACATAGCATCAGCATGTCTGAATCATATCTGATACAAAGTACTCTTCTTAATTTAAAAATTTTAATGGAATAAGTGGTAAATTTTTCTCTGCACACTGGCTTTTTGTTTTATTGTTATTTTATAATATAGGCTAACTGTATCCTAAGGCATTTGAGGGAAAGCTAAAGTAAGATATTTCAGAAACTGTCTTCTAAAGATGTTTCTCCCCCCTCCAGTGTTTCAGAAATAGAAATTACAGTAAAAGTAAGTTATAATGCAGATATTATTAGCATGATTTGTAGTGTTAACAAATTCTCATTATAAGGAATTTTATACTTAGTGTGTTGCCTGAGATTTTGTAGTGTCTACACACACACGTTTTCAAGTTGATAGCTACAGCCAATGTTTCAAGAGAATTTCTAGAAAGTAATGTTCGTAGTAGCTTTTCCTTTGTATCTGTTTTTCAAATACATTTTAGTTCTTGGTTTTGCTTTTATAATTTTGGGTTTTGGTGTGTGACTTTGCTTTCTATATAGGTTTCGTAAAATGAACAAACGCCTAGTTCCCAGAAGACCCCTGAGTGCCTCTTTGGGTCAGCTTAATGAGGTGGGCCTGCCTTCAGCAGCTGTCCTTCCAGATGAAGGTGCAGTGGATCTGCCTAGCAGAAAAACCCCTGCTCTGCCAAATGGAATTGTATCAGCAGGGAATACGGTAACACAGCTGATTCCCCGAGGGACAGACGCCACCTACGATTCTAGCCTCAAGCCAGGAAAGATAGATCATCTGAGCAGTAGTGCCCCTGGATCCCCTCCTGACCTGTACGTCATTTTTCCTAACTTTTATTTAAAGTTAGTATGGGAAGTAGACGGAAGAAAGAAAAATCAGTGTTTTATTAAAAAAAAAACAACACACTTCATTTTTGGCTTTATTAACATTTAGTAATTTGTGTATATTAGAAGTGTTTTTGAGACCTTAAACTTGACTTGTAGAATCTTACTCCTTTAGGCTAGAATCTGTCCCTAAGAGTATTTCTGCCTTACCTGTGAATCCACATCCTGTACCTCCAAGGGGGCCGACAGACTTGCCTCCTATGCCTGTCACCAAACCACTTCAGATGGTACCACGAGGTTCTCAGTTATATCCAGCACAACAGGCAGATGTTTATTATCAGGATCCTCGAGGAGCTGCGCCACCATTTGAACCAGCACCTTATCAGCAGGGTAATGATCTTTTGTTTATGTTGCTCTCTTTTCTTAGGAGTTATGAGAACAGTTCCAAGAAAGAGTGATCATATTTGCAGCAGCCTCAAGATAAATAAATGCGTTTATGTAATACTTTGGAAAAAGTAGAGATTTTATGATCAACGAAATAGTATAAAATAAGTGAACTAACAGAGGTATATAAAGCAAACTTCCCATCACTGGAAGCTAGTTATATATTAAATATGTGGATATATTTATGGAAATAACAAGTGACCCAAGTAGACAGTAGAAATTTGCTTAACTAAGGCAGTATATATTTTCCTGACCAAAATTTTCTTTGAGCGTGAAAAAGAATTTAATATTACAGTGGGTATAAATTAAACACACAGTATGTTTTTCTTGCTTTCAGTTATCACCTAATATTTTTTCTGGGCCCTGTAGTATATTTGAAAAAAATGCAGCATACGTACTGTAGAGAGTTAATAGTGTAGAATCAATATTAGTAAAGAAATAGTAGGAGTATACGTACATTGTGTATGTGTGTGCATATATGTGTGTTAAAAATTAAGCATCAGTTGTGGTTAATAATAATATGGTGGAGATTAACTGCAAGGCTCAAGGGAGATCACTGAGAACTTGAGGAATCAAAAAGACTTAATGAAACAATGCCCTAAATAGAAGTATGGGAATAAAAATACAAATTTATGAATGGATTGCAAGGATGACAGTCTAGAGTTGAGGAGGAATAAGGGGACTTTTGTTAAACCAGGTGTGAGTATTGAGGCCTGGATTAGTGTGGTGGGAAAGAAGAAGGAGGGATTGAGAAAATAGTCAAATTTGAAAAATTAGCCAGCTTTAATGACAATACTAGGTATGGATAGTGAAGGAGTGGAGATGACCGAGGCTTCACATGTACAATTCCTGTGAAAAATAGGAACACTGATTTTTAAAGTGTTGGATCTCTGTCAGAGACCATGTGGTGCTATTATTTTTTTAAACTGTAGTAGATTAAAGGTGTTCTCCATTTCCTTTTCCCAAGGCTGTCTTAATTTTGAATTAGAAATGTCTTCTCTACTTTCAGAAGAATAGCTTTAAATTGGTATGGCATTATTAACACATGTAAAAATGTGATGAAAGTTTTTTGTATCTTCCTTTGGGCCATCCATCACAGGAAAAATTCAGCTACTCTTGTGAAGGTGACCTTAAATACACTGTGTCAGTCAAGATCCAGTGGCAGACATCAGAAATCGTTCTTGCTGTATTAAGCAGAAAGAGGTTTAATGCAGGGAGTTTAGGTGCCTACAGAATCAGTGGAAGTACTGGAAAAGCAGGCTTAAGCTAGGCCTCCAGGAATGAGTCCCAGAAATAGCTACTGAAAAAGCTTGTTAATAGTGAGGAAGCAGGGTGCCTGGGTGGCTCAGTTGGTTAAGCGTCTGCCTTTGGTTCAGGTCATGATTCCCGGGGTCCTGGGATCAAGCCCCCACATTGGGCTCCCTGCTCAGTGGGGAGCCTGCTTCTCTCTCTCTCCCCTTGCCTCTCCAGCTTGTGCATGCACACGCTTTCTCTATCTTGTGCATGTGTGCATACTCACTCTCAAATAAATGAAATCTTAAAAAAAAAAAAAAAGTGAGGAAGCAGTAGAAATAGGAAACATGGTTCCTGTCTATGCGCCAGGATCATATCACTTGAGGCCGAAGTCTGAAAATTGGGACACTCCTTGCTACAACTGTTGTCTCCAGAACTCCAGAGCTATGCAGCAGCAGAATAGATCTGTGTGTGCCACATTCCTTTCCAGTTAGCTCCATTTCACATTCAGATTTCATGCGAGTGATTTGTGGAACCTGAGTTTCAGGGAAATGTAGTCTTGCTTTCCAGTGTTTGCACTGCATTAAGGCACACCAGCAAGATGGTCGAACAACTGAGAGAGCCAGTCTACTGGTGTAGATTATCAATAGATTCGTTTTTTCAGTGACTTTTAAGGATTAAGGTTAACTTTTGTTTATTTTTCATAAAACTAACCTGACTACATAAGCAGAGGGGAAAACGTGAAGAAATGAGTGGATTATTAATTCTTTAGTGTTGAAGTATATTAAAAGGAAAAATATAGAAAAACAGATTGGCTTATTGTTGCTTTTGGTTCCTTTTTTGTATTGTACAGGTATGTACTATACTACACCACCACAGTGTGTATCTCGCTTTGTCAGACCTCCACCATCTGCTCCTGAACCTGGTCCTCCCTACTTGGATCATTATCCAGCCTATCTCCAAGATCGTGTAGTAAACTCTCAGTATGGCACACAGCCACAACAATACCCGCCTGTGTACCCACCACACTATGATGGCCGCCGAGTATACCCCGCTCAGTCTTACACAAGAGAGGAGATTTTCCGAGAAAGTCCTATACCCATTGAGATTCCACCTACAGCAGTACCATCCTATGTACCAGAATCCAGAGAAAGATACCAGCAGATGGAGGGTTACTATCCAGTGGCTCCTCATCCAACTCAGATCAGACCTTCGTACATGAGAGTATGCTGTTTTTTTTATTATTATATAGATATAATTTGATTATTGGTTGCAGTGATTTACCTTTTTGCCATGGTAGTAACCCTTTGATCAGTTCTTTTTTATGAGAAAGCTTCCCCCTTCCTTTTTTTTTTCATCTTTTCACAATTTGGGTAGGGTTTTTTTTGTTTGTTTGTTTTGGGCTTATTTTATTTATTTTTTAACTATTAAAGGGAAAAAAAAATATCCCACCCCACTCCCACTAACGCTTCTTAGTTTCTGAACTTTAGTTTTATTAACATTTCTAGATCTACATTTGACCCTTGAGCAATGCAGGCATTAAGGGGCGCAGTGCCCCCCATGCAATTGAAAACCCATGTATAACTTTTGACTCCCCAAAAACTTAGCTACTAATAGCCTACTGTTGAGCAGAAGCCTAACATAAACAGTCAATTAACACATATTTTGTATGTTTATGTATTATATACTGTATTCTTACAATGTGGTAGAGGAAAAAAAGTTATTAAAATCGTTAGAGATAATATATTTACAGAACTGTTTTAATTGAAAAAACCCATGTGTAAGTGTTCCTGTGCAGTTTAAGCTTGTATTGTTCAGGGGTCAACTGTATTTGAAATTACGGTCTCTGGCCAAGGAAAAGAAATTTAAATTTAGCTCTTTGGGAAAACCTCAG
The DNA here is from genome assembly GCF_003265705.2 of Callorhinus ursinus. Lineage (NCBI taxonomy): Eukaryota > Metazoa > Chordata > Mammalia > Carnivora > Otariidae > Callorhinus > Callorhinus ursinus. Next base: position 32,144,009 of record NW_027397075.1, on the reverse strand, counting down.
AGTTTTGGGGGCTTTGTTTTATTAAATCTTAGTATGTTCAAATACTGAGATGAATACACAAGCTGCTACCTATTTAAAAATATGTGCTAAATGAGTTAATGTGTTCTGAAATTCTTTTTCAGTTTTTACTAATGTTTGCATTCCTAGGACCCTCCTTATAGCCGGCTTCCTCCTCCTCCTCAGCCCCATCCTAGTCTAGATGAGCTACATCGCAGACGAAAGGAAATAATGGCCCAGCTAGAGGAAAGGAAGGTTATCTCTCCACCTCCTTTTGCACCTTCACCAACATTGCCTCCTACCTTTCATCAAGAGGAAGTAAGCACATCATTTTTAGTCTCATTTATCAATTTTTCCTTCATCAGTTGTTTGTTGTGTGTCTTGGCTATTTCTAAGATTATGAAGTTACTTTCCTGTGTTTTCTTCTAAAAGGTTTATTTTATTTTATATTTAGATCTACAATCCATCCAGAATTGATTCTTGTTACTATGTTAGGAGTAAAGATCCATTTTTCCCCCAAAAGATAATCTCATTGACCTAGCACCATTTAATGAAAAGACCATCTTTTCCCTAGTGCCCTGAAGTCACAGTAGTCATAATCAGGTCACCTTTGTCATAGTCAGGTGACTATGATGTTTCTGGACTCTGTTCTGTTTCATCGATCTATTTCTCTGTCTTTGCACCAGCACCACGTTGTCTTAGTGTAGTTTTATTAATATGTCTTAGTATGTTGTGATGTGTATTTTTCAGTATTACCTTTGCTGTTCTTAGTCCTTGCAATTTCCAGACATTTTAAAATTAGCATGTTGATGTTCACAAAAATATCTGCTGCAGTTTTTGTTGAGGTTATATTGAATTTCTGGATCTGTGCTGTCCAGTATGGTAACCACTAGCCATATATTGCTAATGAGTACTTAAAATAATGTGTCTAGTCCAAATTCAGTTTACTGTAAGCATAAAATATACACTGGATCTGAAGATTTAGCACACCCCAGGAGTACAACATTTCATTAATGTATTTTCCTTTTTTTATTAATTTCTTAATTATATATTAAAATGATAATACTTAAGGGGCGCCCTGGATGGGTCAGTTGGTTAAACATCCAATTCTTTTTTTTTTTTTTTAAGATTTTATTTATTTATTTGACAGAGAGATAGAGAGAGAGCACAAGTAGGCAGAGTGGCAGGCAGAGGGAGAGGGAGAAGCAGGCTCTCTGCTGAGTGGGGAGCTGAACGAGGAGCTCGATCCCAGGACCACAGGATCATGGCCTAAGCCAAAGGCAGCCACTTAACTGACTGACCCACCCAGGCGTCCCAAAACATCCGATTCTTGGACCTCAGCTCAGGTCTTGATCTCAGGGTCATGAGGTCAAGCCCCATGTTGGGCTCTGCACTGGGCATGGAGCCTACTTAAAAAAAAAAAAAAAAAAAAGATAATACTTTGGATGTATTAGGTTAAATCGAATGTATTATTAAAATTAATTTTACCTGTTTCTTTTTTTCATGTGGCTGCTGGAAATTTTAAAAATTATATATGTAGGTCTCATTATATTTCCATTGGGCATTGTTTTAGATCCATTTAGGGAGAAGTGACATCTTTACAATATTGAGTTTCCAAGAACATTGTATTTCCTTCATTTACTTGGATCTTAATTTCTCCCAATAATGTCATAAATCATAGTTTTTAGTGTCTTGCTTATCTTCAATTAAACTTCTAGATAACTAATATTTTTTGAAACCAATGGAATCCTTTTTGAAATTTCATTTTGTTATTAATGCAGAGAAATTAAGTAGATTTTTGTGTATTGACCCTTGTATTCAGCAGTGTTGCTGAATTTCTTTATTGGTTCTAGTATTTGTTAGTGCATTCTTTTGAATTTTCTATACACACAATCAGATCCTCTGTGAATAATGACCATTTGACCTTCTCCTTTTCAATTCTTATGTCTCTTCTTTTTCTTACCTTGTTGTGCTAGCTAAGATCCTCTAGTATAATGTTGAATAAAAGGGATGACAGCAGGTATTCTTGACTTATTTCTAGTTTTTGAGCAAATAGAGCTTTTAAATAATTTATCAATATGATGTTTGCTGTAGGTTTTGTGGTAGATGATCTTCATCAAATTAATAATCCCCTTCTATTACTAGTTTTAGACTTTTTTTTATAATTGAGACGTCAAGGATTTATTTAACTCAGTAATGAGGAAAATAGGATGATAAAGTTGATTCAAAGAAGAAGAGAGACAGGCTAATATAGTAGTGTGAAAGGCAGAGGAAAAACCACTAATATAAAGTTGCTAGAATAAACTGGTTAATGTACTGCAGGGTATAAACCATGATCTTGGGGATTACTTTGTGTTTCTACAGGACAGTGCTGATTATCATGAATGAATGTTGTCTTTTTAATGTCTACATGGTCTATAGTGGTGTTCAGTTTTACACTTAGGATATTGGTAATAACTTTTTTTCTTGGCCAGTCTTGCTAGGAATTTATGTTTTGTCTTTTCAAAAAGCCAGCTTTTGCTTTATTGATCTTATTTATTTTGGTGTGTTGATTGTATGTACTGCCTCAACCATAGTGTGTATAAGTTTTTTAAAAATCCATTAGGTTTTCTCAGCAAGGTTGCAGTTGATATTATGTAAGGAAAATGTCTTACATCCTTTATGGATAGAGTTATGATTCTAAAGAACATTGCTGTCTGACATTATGAATAAGAAACAGTGAAAAGTGAGGTGCATCACATTGCATATAATAAAACAATAATTTTTTGGGCCTATGAAAGTGGTCTACTAAATAAAAGTTGTTCACGGTTATCTAGCTTTTCTATCTAAACACTTTAGATGAATTTTCTACAATGTAGGTTAATTAGTAAAGTCATAACATCTTCTATTAATGTAATTTTACTTGTAAGTATAAAATTACTTTTCAAACATTCTATGTTAGAGTCCTCCTAGAGCCTTGTTATGCCATACTAATTTTTTTAGTGATATGACACTGCAAAGATGTAAGCTAATTTTGGAATCAAACGTACTTATTTTTGAAGTTCAGCTGTGTCATTCTGTGTGATGTTTTATAAGTTACTTAGCCTCCCTAAACTCTGAAGCTCAGGTTTCTCCATTTGTAAATCCAGCATAATAAAGCCTACTTCATAGTGGTGTGGTAAAGATTTACTGAGACATAAGGCATCTGGCACTCAGTAAATAATAACTTTAAATTTGCTTTTTTCTTTTTACTTCTAATAAATATTATAATAATGCCTTGCTGTTAAGGAATTTTATCTAGAATTATTTTAGTTACTGACATACAAGGCTATATATTTAAACTTCAGTTCTGATTATAAACAGCCTACATATGATTGTATTAAATTCATACATTTTGGGGCACCTGGGTGGCTCAGTTGGTTAAGCATCTGCCTTTGGCTCACTTCATGATCCTGGGGTTCTGGGATTGAGCCTGCTCCTTCCTCTCCCACTGCTCCTCCCGACCCCTCTGACACACACTCTCTCAAATAAATAAATAAAAATAAATTCATACATTATAAAAATATATAACATAGAGAAATTTCTCCAGCATCCCATATTCTGTATCATCGTAAGTTTATTATAAATTTCAACTTTCTAAATATATTTCAACTTTTGTGTGCATGAACTAACCTATTACTTTTTAATAGGATCATTTAGTAATATATTCTGAGGTTTTGTTTATATTTACTTTTTTTATTGTTTTTACTTAACCAATTATCCTGTATGTCTTTCTTTGTCAGTAAATAAATTTATCTAATTCTTTTTACCAGCCACATAATATATTAGGGTGCGGCAGGGTAAGCACTCTTGTTAGTAGGTCATATCTTTAAAAAGCTAGCTGTTCTACATGAAGCTTGCATGTGAAGGAGAAATAAAAGAGAAAATTTTTAAATTGAGATAGGACAAAAAAAGTTTATAAACAGTAGAAATGGGAGTTATGGTTTTAAATGAGTAATATTTATGAACAACAAAACCCTTTGTCACTATAAAAAACCAGTAATGATGACTCAGAAAAGTTTTTTGTTTTTTTTAGATGGGGGAAGGCATAGAGCCACTTAGATACATCAATAGCCCCTATGTTATCAGTATATCAATGCATATATATTTGTGATAAAGTTCTAGTTCTGCCCTTTAATGGTATAGCCTTAGATCAGCTGTGGTCTCACATGGACCTGCGGAACATTTGAGGTAGTATACATAAAAGCACTTTGAAAACTATAAAAGTTCACACAAATGTGAATATTGTGATTTAAAAAAAAAATATGTTAGACCTAGAATAGCTATTCTGTTATTATATAATTTCAGAACTCAACTTGAGAAGATTCAGTGTCTTTTCCCTTTTCACTTCACAGAAGCAACCTAAGGACCAGAATTTATTTAAAATACGAATTAATGCTGTTAAAGAGATTTCAGTAAAAAAAAGTTACTGCATCATGATGCACTATATAGAACATTCCAAGTTCCATTTTAAGTACATTCCAAGTAATGCTCTTATTAACCTGGAATGTTATTGAAAGAAACAATGAGGAGTGTCCAGCAAAACTAGGGCCTGGTGCATATTAGCTCAAGGGTTGATCCATCCAATGAAGAAGAGGATGAGCAAACCTCCTCAAAAGTCCTGGCTTAATTTCTTGAAAGATACTGAGATACTTGTTTTTGACCCTCTGCTAACAAAGGGTAAAAACTAAACATCTTTCTTCACGTGTTTTATATTTTTCATAGTCTACAGAAATCTTCTGTTGTAACAGATAAAGCAACCATCATTATGTTGCTTTAGCGTGGTGTTCTAAGAAATTCCTGCTTTCTCTGTGTCGTTACTTATAAGACATATATATATATATCTTTTTTTTTTTTTTTCCATCTGTAGTTTTTGGATGAAGACTTGAAGGTAGCTGGGAAATACAAAGGAAATGATTATAGCCAGTATTCTCCCTGGTCATGTGACACCATCGGCTCCTACATTGGAACCAAAGATGCAAAACCCAAAGATGTGGTGGCTGCAGGGAGTGTGGAAATGATGGTATGTGTGATAACTAAGCCACAATGAATACAAATGAAGAGAAACCAAATAAGTCAGACCCTGTTAATAGTGAAGACACAAATAATTGAGCTTTCCTTAAGAATCTCAGGCCATATTCTATATGATGTGAATTGAATTATGTTTATATGGGTTTTTTATTTGTTTCTTTCAGGTATAAACATAAATCTTCTAATACATGTCTAAATAGACAAGAGCGTTTGTTGTATTTCTGAGCAGCCAACGATTAGCCCAACAACTGTTTAGAACCAAAATTAGGTTATTTTGCATAATTAATCAGGATCTTGGATTTCTTGTTCAAGTAAATTATAACTCTTAAAACTCTGAAGTTTAAACAGTGAAGTTGAATCTAATGAACAGTAGTAGTATTTGAGTCAGAATTGTAGCTAGTAAGCTTCAAGTCAACTGTGGTATATTGAAATGTATTATATTTTATTTTATTTTTATGTTTAATATCCAAGCTTTATATGTGTGTGTATATATATATATATACATATATATATATATATATATATATATATGTAGCTATCTTGATTGCTTCTTTATTTTCTAAAGAAATAAAACTTTATAGAAATAGTTAAATCTTGTATATACTTCCCTAATTTCGTTTTTCTTCCTTTTTCCGTGGAGGTAATGTTTATCCTGAATTGGAAGTTTATCATTTCATGGATACTTTTGTACTATTCCTAAACAATTTTGTATGTTTATAGGCTTTATATATATTATATACTTCAGCTTGCATTTTCATTCAACTTTTGTTTTTGAGATACATCCAAATGTATAGGTCAGGTTCTTTCATTTTAACTGCTTTTATCAAATACCATTGTATGATAACTGGTATTGTTATACACACACACACACACACACACACACACGTTATTATTTGTTTATTTTTCTGGCTCCCCGCTCAACAAGGAGTTTGCTCCTCCTCCTCCCTCTGCCCCGTTCCCTGCTTATGTTCTCTCTTCTCTCTCTCTCAAATAAATAAATATTTTTAAAAGTGGGGGAGGGTTATTAAAGTAACAGAAATTAGCAAAATAAGACTCATTTCCTTAAATCACTAAAGAATAAAAATATTTGTCAACCTAACCTAGATATAATTGAAAATCTCCCAAACAGGTGAAAGACTGTTAGTGTTTTTCAGACATTAGTGTGCATGTAAATTATGTTGGAGTCTTATTAGAACCTGGTGAAGTACAGTTCCTAATTCAGTAAGACTAGGGTGGGACCTGAGATTCTGCATGTCTGATGAGTTCCCACCTGATGCTGCTGCTGCTGGTCCTCAAACTATATTTTGAGTAACAAGGGTGTACCAGTTAGATTTCCGTTTCCATTTCTCTTGGTACTTATTTCTTTCTGATTGGAATCCCTTTGAAACATCTTAGCTACTTAATATTTTTAGGCAGTGGTTTTCTAACTATTGAGTTTTGAAATTGAGTGGGTTGTGGTGGGTCTTTTTTTAAGGAATAATGTAGAATAACAATATAAATACAAGAGCACGTATAGTAAGAGGTAAATATTTGTCATGAAATTATATCTGTATATTAGAGTGTATATATATATGTACTGGGTCATGATGTAAAATATATTATTGGGGGGAGTGATCAGAGGTTTAAAAAGCAATGTTTATGATGACAAGCAAATTATTTTAGTTCTACCAATAAGAACGTTATACTTTTTTTTTTTTTTTTTTTTTTTTTTTACCTTATCACAGAGCTGTGGAAATAATGTTAGAGATCTAAGTGTGGGGTGGATTTCTCATTTTACTTTTTACCAGAATGTGGAGAGTAAAGGAATGAGAGATCAACGACTGGATCTTCAGAGAAGAGCTGCAGAAACCAGTGATGATGACCTTATCCCATTTGGAGACCGACCAACTGTATCACGGTTTGGTGCCATCTCTAGAACCTCCAAAACAATATATCAGGGTGCTGGTCCAATGCAGGCTATGGCACCTCAGGGAGCTCCCACAAAACCTATTAATATTTCAGGTAAGAACTGAAGGTAAGCTGATCTAGTGGGTTCATATTCAAGACTTTCAGCCCCCATCCCTACTCCCCATTTACTATGAGTGCTTTCCATAATCTTACAAGGCAGTAATCTTTTAAACTCTTCCATGGAATTATCCCTGTTGAAAGATAATTATAACCCAGGGAATTCTAAGGGTACAAACTAAAATATCCCTGTGTGAAGATTGCCTATGTTGGTTTTGTGTTAATAGCTTCATTGCTTTTATTAAAATAATACATTCTCATTTTAAAAAATTGAAATGGGCGCCTGGGTGGCTCAGTCGGTTAAGTGTCTGACTCTTGATCTCAGTTCTGGTCTTGATCACAGGGTTGTGAGTTCAAGCCCTGCCAAAAAAAAAAAAGAAAGAAAAGAAAAGAAAGAAACAATCCAAAGACTGTTTTCTTTCAGTGGGGAAAAAACAAACATCAGTATCCTCTTTAATTAGTGGACATCTTTCCAGATAGCTGTGTATAAAATATGCCTGTGCCTTTTAGATTATGGCTACCTTATTTTTTAAAATTTTATTTATTTGAGAGAGAGAGACAGATACAGAGATAGTGAGAAAGAGTGGGGGAAAAGAGAGAGAAGCAGGTTCCCTGCCAAGCAGAGAGCCTGATGTGGGGCTCAATCCCAGGACCCTGAGATCATAACCTAAGCCGAAGGCAGACTCTCAACCAACTGAACCACACAGGCACCCCAGATTATGGCTACCATAAAAGAAGAATGAAATCTCAGAATTGCATCATCCCACAGTAAATTATTCTCTTATAGATTATAGTCCATATGGAACCCACGGTGGCTGGGGAGGTTCTCCATATTCACCTCATCAAAACATACCTTCTCAGGGACACTTCAGTGAGAGGTATGACTCATTCTTTTTACTTTTATAAACCTTTAAAATTATTCAGCTTTTCTTATTTTTTTGTCAATAACTTTTATTATTTTCATAGTGAAGTAACAGATTTTTATGTCAGAACAGTAGTAGATCAAACCTAGAGGGGTTTTTGTTTTCTTTCAATTTTTTTTTTTCAGTTGAAGTATAGTTGACACAAAATGTTATATTAGGTCAATAATTTTTTTTTTAATAAAACTTAAAATTTATTCCATCCTTTCTTTCCCACCAAAGGGAGAGACTGTCCATGTCAGAAGTGGCCAGTCATGGAAAACCCCTTCCATCTGCTGAGAGGGAACAGCTACGACTGGAATTGCAACAACTAAACCATCAGATCAGCCAACAGACTCAGCTCCGTGGACTAGAGGTACCCGCCTACAGATAGTTTTTCATTCCAATTTTTGGAGGGTTCTAAAAAGGGGTTTTAAAAGGAAGAACTTCTGGGGCGCCTGGGTGGCTCAGTTGTTAAGCATCTGCCTTCGGCTCGGGTCATGATCCCAGGTCCTGGGATCGAGCCCCGCATCGGACTCTCTGCTCCGCGGGAAACCTGCTTCTCCCTCTCCCACTCTCCCTGCTTGTGTTCCCTCTCTCGCTGTGTCTCTCACTGTCAAATAAATAAATAAAATCTTTAGAACAACAAAAAAAAGAACTTCTAAGGTACTGTGAACAAAAATTAAGGTCTGTTCCTTAAAGAGTTAGTATTGGTGTCCATTCTTCAAAGAATTTAAGTACTTAAGAGTTCAGTGTGGGACAATAAGAAATTCAGAATTTCTATTCCATGGAAAACAAGACTATCTAAAATTTCCCAGCAGAAACTTATATTCCCTGATGGCACATTTAAGGTATACAGTTTTTATCATCAAATGCTTTTAGCTTAAAATTTGTTTTTCATTTTTCATACTGCCTTTCTTAATTAAAAAAAAATTCTATTTCCTTTAATCCTTAGCATTTGTTTATACATTTTTAAAAGAATCTTAGAACTTAAAAAAGTAGGATAAGAAATAATACTTGGAGTTAAAGTTAATCAACTAACTCTAGACTTCAAAAGAGAATAGACTTCAAAGAGAATAGCCTCTGTGTAGCGATTGTACCTTCCGTTAATATAGTTCTTTCCGTTTGTAAGTTACCATCGCAGGTCCTGATTGACCCTTACAATGACCCTGTCAGGTAGGTTAGGCAAGTTGTATAGTCCCTGTGTCCTGGTTAAAGGATAGGAGTTTCACAGAAGTTGAAATACAAACCCAGGTCTTCCTACTCCAAATTCAGTGTTCTTTTCACCATGCTGCCTGACACTTAAAGAGAAAAAATATCTAAAATCAAAAATTTTTTTAAAAGATTTTATTTATTTATTTGAGAGAAAGAGACAGCACAAGTGGGGGGAGGGCAGAGGGAGAAGCAGACTCCCCGCTGAGCAGGGAGCCCAGTGCGGGGCTTGATCCAGGAACCCTGTGATCATGACCTGAGCCAAAGGCAGGCGCCCAACCGACTGAGTCACCCAGGTGCCCCTGAAAACAAAGAATTTTTAAAATCCTTCAAAGTGCCACATAAAGAAGACTAGGTTTTGTTTACATTACCCTTTACATGGGAGCGTATTCTTTGAATTTAGAAAACTCAAGACATTCTACTGATAAATACATGGCTCCCTCCTGGAGAAAAGATAACTATCAGAACAGCAGTCATTATCTTTCTACCAAGATCTTTGATAAGGAAGGCTTCCCTTTGGAAATAAATTTTTAGCTAATTCTGTCTTAAGATTCCCATATTACAAAGGCCAATAGGAGATTGTTTTTTTGGAACACATATCTGACTTGTGCTCTTATGTAAGCAATAAGGCTTAGAATTTTAACTATGTAATACTCATATTTTGTCTTGTGCCATTATTTTATTTACATTGGTCTAGAACTTCTTGCTGATTCTTATTGTAAAAAAAAAATGGTATGTCTGATTATGTCCTTCTTTAGTTGATTAACTTTTTCAAGATTCAGACCATTAATTCCAAGTATTATTCCTTAACCTACTAATTCATGGCCTTTTGTCTTAGTTGAAATTTGCAGACCCATTTTCTGTTCTAAAAGAATAATCAGCATCATTTGGAAGTTTGCCACATATTTGACTCAGTGTGGTTAAAAGTTCTTGCCATTACTGAGGTTTCATTGAAATAAATTGGAGGATTTACTTCAGAAAATTAAATTTAAAAAAGAGGGGAAAAGACGTGCATTTATACTTGACTTCTCTTTCAAATACAGTAAGAGCAACTTATCCGTAAGATTAAATTACTGTTTACTAAGTTTAAATCCCCTAGTTTTTCTTTTTTTAATTCAAATGGCATTCAAAGAGACAGTGCCTAATAGTGTCATTTTTATTGCAAATATCTTCACGATAAACTACTTGAGGCGGTGATCTGAAATTGGGCCTGGTCATGTGCATGGTGTGAAATGTGTTGAGTTGTATATGTGCTTGGCTTTATGCACTAGGCTGTTAGTAACAGGCTGGTGTTGCAGAGGGAGGTGAACACCCTGGCAGGCCAGTCACAACCCCCACCACCACCTCCAAAATGGCCTGGAATGATTTCAAGTGAGCAGTTGAGCTTGGAACTGCACCAGGTGGAAAGGGAAATCGGGAAGAGAACCCGGGAACTGAGTATGGTGAGTGTTCTGGTGGGAAAGGGTGGGAGCTGGGAGAGGTGAAAGGAAAGCTGTGCAGTGATGTCCCAGAACTCATGGCTCTAGAGCTCCAGAATCATCACCCCAAGGCACTCCAATGAGTGGTTAATACTTAGAATAAGTCTCATGAAAATGGGCTCTTTCCCTATTTTATTCATTCCTCTTCTCATTCCTTTTTGGTTTGAGTGTGTTCTCTGTCTTAGGATTCTGCATTATGAAAAACTTTCAGGGAAAACAAGGCAGTTAATTGGACATTATTAAATTACTGTTTAATATACTGATTAGGGAAGCTGAGGGGATGGTGTTTATGATTTTGCAAATGTGTTCACAAATAGCATTCTAGTTTTTATAGCCCTTCAGTTATTGAAGACCTGTTTTTTGTTATGAGTGAAATGCAATCTATACATTCCTTCCTGAGGAATCATATCCATGGATATGCTTAGGGTTTGCTTCATAGTACATGAATACTGGTTTTAGTAAATTGTGGATTTTGGGGGATTTGAACCATTCCACCAGGTTGCATGGTAATTGACTCTTGTTGAATAGTTTTCACGTTCTTTCTAAGCAAATAAATGGGGTATTTCATTTTTCTGCTTTCAATAAGTATATTATACGTAGTTATATTTTGGCTTAGCCTTTCTAAGTCATCAGTTTTTCTAACTTGGGGCATTCTCCCCCTTGTTTTCTAGCTTGGATAGTGAGCAAGTGTACTCTGTTATTATTATCGTGTATGTCTCCCTTTTAGGCTGCCCATTTCTTTGGTCATTTTATAAAACTATATATGATTTATGAATTATCAATTTGTATTATCTGTATTTGGTCTTTCATTAGCACCATTAAATAGAAAATAACTGAATTTACTTCCTTCTCTTTCAAAGGAGAACCAGTGTTCTCTGGACATGAAAAGCAAATTGAATACAAGTAAGCAAGCCGAAAACGGACAACCAGAACCACAAAATAAGGTTCCAGCTGAGGACCTTACATTGACATTCAGGTAAAGGAAGAGACGTTGTCATTGTCTTATATTATCCAATCCTGACAGAAGTGCCCTCATAAATATGGTTTGTTTTTAAAAATATCATTCTATATACATTGAGAAAAGAGTATTTTCACATAAATTTAGTTAATAAAACTTATTTTAGAACAGATTCAAGATTGAATTGTCTGTAACAAATGAATTTTTCTGGCTCCATTTCTTCTTTCCCGTTTTTTAGTTTGTTTAAAACCAGTGTTAACATTTTGGTGTAGACCTTGCCAGTCCTTTAAAGTGTGTGGATATTTAACCTCTTTCAAATCCACCTTCCACCTCATCCCCTTGGTTTTTAATTTGGTCTATACCGTATCATCTAGAGGTGGAAGGATACATGTCAGCTATCATTGAACAACCATACAATAAACAGATTTGTAATAATTCTTTATTTGCACAGCTGTAATTATTTTCTTACGGTATTTTGAAGTCATTTGCTGCATAGTCCTGAGTTACCCTCCTGATGATTGTATAACAATAATTTCTAATGCCCTGTTGCTTTCAGGCTTAGGTTTTAGCTATTTATATCCATACACTGTCCTGGGTTCAAAGTAATTTCTTGTACTAGTAAGCCTGCTAAAGCAGGGGTCGGAACTTCTTAAAGTCCAGATGGTAAGTATTTAAAATTATGGGTCTTACCATCTCTGTGGAAACTCTCAGTGTGAAAGCAGCCATAGGCAATACATAAACAAATGGGCAAGCTGTGTTTCAGTAAAACTATACTTATAAAAACAGGCATTGCTTAGCCTTAGTTTGCCAACCCCTGTGCTTAAAGCATGGACATCAAGCTGTAAATTAAAGTTTAAAAGCTACTTGCATATTTTTCCATACTCACAAAAGAAGCCCTATTGATTTTATTCTACAAATCATTTTTCTCTCTCTCTTATTTAAAATTCCAACTTTTTTTTAAATGTTAACAGTGATGTACCAAATGGCTCAGCGTTGACACAAGAAAATATCAGCCTCCTGTCAAACAAGACCAGCTCTCTGAACCTGTCAGAGGACCCCGAGGGAGGAGGTGACAACAATGACTCCCAGAGAGCGGGAGTCACACCCACTTCTGCTCCCTAAATTATGAAGAGTCCAACTTTTATCTTTTGCTCCTGATCAATTTGTGGGGCATAGGGGTAGGAGAACAGATAACTTCTAAACTTTTTCTCTGAGAGTGGTCAGAGAAATCCAGGAAAAGTACCGGAGGCAATGTGCACAAACACCACTACTAAAAACAAACCCTGCACATAGTTCACATTAATGCATTTTTTAATTTAAAAAAAAGGAAAAAGAAAAAGAAAATTAGCAGTATCTGCAAGCAATTCAGATTAAATTTGTTTTTGTTCTGTGAATGAACTTTATTTTAATAACTTTGGACGCCTTGGATCCAGGGCTTTAAAAAAAAAAGAAGATATTATATATACACTCTGTTTGATTAATTGTATGATCTTAATGAAGTAGGTTTTTCTTGTATTTTGGTATTATTACATACCCAGTGTATAATTCCTTTCCCCCAATCCTTTCCAACTTTCACAAACCCCATAAATTAAAACAGATAGAAAGCACCACACTGTCTTGAGAATTCTGTGGTGCTTGAGAAACAAAAAGACAGTAGTAGACTAGTTATTAGAAAATGTGCAGCAAACCAGCTTTTCTAAGAGCTATTACTTGAAAGTCATAATTTTCTTTCCCTTTCTGGTAACTGGCTTCATGTGTATGTTTTTCATATAGCACTAAAACTTTTTGTTGTTCAGGAGGGATTTGTTTCTTGTTTTTGTTTTTATTTCAGCTTTTTCAGAGAGATAATTACCAATTAATTTTTGAAGTCCTCATTTCCATATTATGGATCCATTTCATTCTCTTAATGTAATCAGAAAGCGAGACCAATACTGTAGGCTGTTTGATTAGATATTTAAATGGAGATCATTTTAAGAATGAACTGTAATTTATTAGTACTGAAAATACGTGGTTGGTATATTACCTGTATTGAGCTGATGGTTGGAAATTTGGAGCTGTGCTTTTTCAAATTAAACTTGCTAAAATCATAAAATGTATTAAAAAAAACACAGGAAAATCAACCATGTTTTAAAACTGCAACACTTGAAGTGAAAATGAACAGTCATATTATTTCAGTGGATGTTTTTGTTTTGTTGTACTGTCAAAACCCAAAAGTATAAAATAAAATGAAAGCCCCTGGCTTTCAAATAGATTTGGCAAATACAGACTGCCCAGATCTTAAGGATACTTTATGAATTGACTAGTTGTTGTTCAGAATCATTGGCACCAGTAGGTAGTAAGTACCTAAAAGTCAGTTTTCATAGACTTGACTTTACAATAGTGAAGAGATGCTTCATGAAAATGTTGAAAAGAATAAGGAATTTTTTTAAATTTATTTCTGCTGCACATATTCTGATGCCATGTGTCTATACTGAACTAAGACCTTATAAAACGTTTTTGTGGGATTATTTGATATAGTCACCTTCCCATCCCTCTTTTTGCCTGATTTTTAAGAAATTTTCCTTTCTGGATTATACTACTAAAACAGAAAGCACTGGTTATGTAATAAGTTACTGCATTGCTTTGGTTGGGTAAAAGCAAGAGTTTGTATTTTTCTTGTTTCTTATTTTCTTAACCCTTAACTCCTGCTGAGGTCATAACAACCTCAGTGTAAGCTCTGTGTCCATCGTACTGTTAACTGAAACAAATGGGGGGAGGGGGGAGGGAAATACAGTCCTGCCATTGCCTACCAGTAGGAGAGTCCAAACAGAACACTCTTTTGAGTAGCGATTATTTAATTTGCCCAGTCAAGGCACCATGTTTATATACTATTTCACATTGAATTTGATTATGCCCTACAGACCTGGCTGGTCAAGGATTTGATATACACATATTGGCTTGGGATTCGAGCTTTCTTTTTTATTTAAATAAAAATTTATATATATTATATATATACATATATACATAGCTATATCTGTATATATATTGGATATGTTTTAAGGATTTTTTCGCATGAGCGCAGCTGTTGCGATAAAATGACTGATTGGGAGGTAGAAGCACTGAATGAAGATGAGGCATTTTTTCAGTTGATACCATATTTTCCTTTCTTAAAAATACACACTTGCTTTTTTTGCTTTTTTGTTTGTTTTCTTTTTTCCTTAAAACCCTCTTATATGTAAGTGCTTATTGTTTTTTGGGAGAAGGAGAGAAACTTGGTATGTCTGACAGAGTCCCAAGATTTTTTATTTTTTTGTATAACTATAAAAGGCAACATTCTTGGCCTCCAACCTTCTGTAGGCAGATTTGGGCAGATCTTATTTCTCCTTTGGACATATTAGATAATTCCTAAATTTTAGAAGCAGTTGGTTCAATTTGGAACTCAGAATGATTCTGGTATTAGAAGGGAATTTATGGGTATTTTGTTGAAGTTCAGAATAAAAGTAAAATTCTATTTTGGATATCCATTGAAACATCTAATAAGTCAACTTCTGTTATTCTTGTTTTTATATCCTCCAGATACACTCCTTGCTTTCACCATTTTGATTTTGTAAGCTAGGCAGGAATAGTTGTTAACTCATATAGTATTCCTATTCTGAATAAAACCAGAAAAACCACTGTTTTGAATTGACTTAAAATAATCCCTTTCACTTTTTAAGTTAATTTCATCGGGGATCGGGGTGGGGACAGATCTCTTACATTGTAGCCTTAATTCTAGCTGTACCTCAGTAAGGCCCCACACACTCTAGAGGAACTCTGGTTGGGTAGAAAGGCAGAAGAATGATATCCTATCCCATTGTGCCTATAACTTACCTATTTTAAATTAGTCATTCTGCCTTATCTCATGGAAATTCTTATAACTTTCCTAGTAGACATAAGCAGTTTTAGGAATTAAAACCTCCAAAGTTTGGATTTTTTTCCCCCCTTTTCTCTGTGATACACTTTGTGAAATGATGAAACAATAAGGGTAAGTGACCTTTTTGGGCAAAACTGCTTGACTTTTTTTTTTTTAACTGCTTGACTATTCAGCAGCTTTTTTTGGTCAAAACCTGTGAAAGGCATTGATTTTTTTTTTTTTTGGCTTTTAAAATGTATGCCTTTAGAGACTTAACAGTTAAGAGATGAAATCAGTCAGATAGGAAATAACAGTTTTTATGCTTTCTACTTAGTAAGTAAAATACTAATTTCTTCTGGAGATGACTTTATTTGCTTTTCACTGAATTCAGAAGCAAGACTGACATCACAGATGAACATGAGCAATTCTGAGAGGGTTAAGGTAGGAGTATAATAAGCATTATGTTCACTCTTGTTTAGATAACAAAACCAGAATCTTATTATAGTTAGGAATATAAAAGTACTTTGACTTACTTTTTCCAAGGTATCTCTGGAAAGGAGTAGAAGAACTGAGAATAAGATATCTACACGCAGTTTCCTAACATACATGGTTCTTTTGCCTTATAGATACTGTCACAAGATAAGTCCAATAGCTGTCCTGTCTTGGGTGATTTACAGAAGCTAAAGTGACCAAAGATCCATTCCTTTTTACTTTTGTAATCAAAAGAACAGTTAGTTATAGCATAGGTTTCTAGTAATAGTATTCACGTGATAAGACACTTATTTCTAATGCCAGCTACAAATATCCAAATACTCAGAATATATAAAAAATTATTTGGTATTGCATTAATGTGGCTGATTCCCTTCTCTCATCTTATTTCCCTTCCCTTCTCCTAGACTTTCCTGTGTATTTATTCTTTTGCCTAAAAGACATAAAGTTGGTATGATTCTTATTTGTTACCATGAATATGTAACTCCATCAGACTTTCCATAGGTCTTCAGGGTTAAAGCTCAAAGTTTTTTTTCCTGGCCCTTTTCTATCTTGCAAATTCCCCTTGACTTACCTACTGCCCTCCCCAATCTGCAACAGTGACAGTTTGCTGCCTCAAAACAGAGCATTCAAATGAATTCGCTTAGCCAATAACTTCTGTGAAGTTGCCTTTTCTAATGGTGTTATTACTCAGTGATGCACAAATGTGGTATTTGCCCTACTGGTAGGCAAACAAAGGTCTGGTTAAGAATGGTAACCTGCTGTTTTCTTTAAAGGAGAGCCAAAGACTTGTGCTTTACTCTGTTTTGGTTTTGGGGGAAATAGCCATTTTGATTGTGAAACCTTTTAGTATTTGTGAGTTGATTGTATTGTGTAAGTAGATTTATCTGAGGTTAACTGTTAACAGTAGCTGGCCTTATAAAATGTAAAAGTAATGAAAATTCACCAGTTTCTCTAAACCAGTGAATGTCATCTTTTACAACATTGTGTGTAAGCAGTACCCCCGTTTTTTAAGATTATCTTGTCAATGATAGCATCTTGTGTGTTTTGGTTTTTAACTTGTGTCGGAAGGACAATCTATATCACTATGGTCAAGCTATGAGACTGGGTAAAAGAATTCATGAGCATGTGACTGGTGAGAAATAAACTATAGTCACTGCATGTAAGATTATATTCAGATTTGGAGAAAAACAGATTCTTTTCACTAAAAAGTATTTGATTGCTTTTAAATACACATGGTGATGGGTGGAGGTCTTACCATCTTTTTTCCACTTTGTTTTTGCTCATTTTAAAGAATTGAGTAAAGGTTTTGTAATATAAAATCTACCTGTAAAAAGCACCTGTAATGATACATATTTTATTAAAAGGAAAGACCCAGTTACTTTTGAGGAAAAATTAATAACCTGCCTGGAAATTAACTGCAGCGTTTACTTAGATTTGTCCCCTAAAAGAGCCTGATTGTGTTTATTTTTTAGTTGGTGATACCTGGTGATAGTGTTGCAAGATGATCTCTTCCCTGAAAAATCAGCCTGTCCTTTTAGAAAAAAAATAGAGCAATTAAACTAAAGCAGATTTCACTTTCAACATTAGGGACTGAACAAGCAAACAGTTTACTGCTGTCATCATTTTACTCATTTTGCTGGTCCTCATTCATACCTTTCTACCTTGGACAGCTATGACTTTTATATTTATTTGTTGCTTCAGCTCAGCTTTATGAAATTTTCCTGCTGAAAGGACTTATTGGGAGTTGTAGGTGGATTGCAGTTAATATTTTATTAAATTCTTAATTCAACTTTTCTGAGCCATTTGAAAAAGAAAGCTGTTTTTGTGAAAAGGTACTGTTAATTATAGTAAATACCAACTTAAGATTTGGTTTTTAAGGTTTTATTGCTTTGACTGGTAAAGATGTTTTCATATATAACAGATTCTAATTGAAAAGTAATACTACTATGATGTTAATAAATAATAGGACACTGCCACCACCAGGAAAAAGTAACACCTTTTAATAATAAATGTGTTCCCAATAGGTGGGTTTTCAATACTGCACTGAACAAAGTGGGAAGAGCCCTTTGAAATCCTATTGTGATAAAGGGACTTAACCTCACCACTGGAATCCTTGTTTTCAGAGCCTCTGAATTTTCAGCCAAACACTGAATTTACTTTAAATTTTATTCCTGAACAGAACATCCCTAGAGTAATAACCTTTATTTTCACAAGAAAATAAGGCACAATAACCCAAGAGAGAGAAGTTAAGCCTCAAGATAATATTGTGTCCAAAAGTGTGTATTTAGGAAAGTCAAATCCTGTGGAATTAGTATATTATATACTAGATAAGGTGACTTATTTTCTTGTACTGAGGTCTCTCTGTTTCTGGTTGTTTTTGTTTTGTTTTGTTTTGTTGTTTTTAACTCTTGAGTAGACAGAGCTCACAAGTCTTTGGCATCCATTTTAGGTTGTACACTCAGAGTCATCTTGTAACTGGAAACTGTCAGACAGCCCCTACCCCCCACCCCAGCCAGTGCATAAAAGGGTCAAGAAAAGGATAGAAAGAAACTACTGGATAATTGGTTGCCTGCTTGTTGTTGGGTTTTGGTTTGGGGGTGTGGGGGTGGGTTGCCTGTTTTTTTTTTTTTAATCACCATTTATAGTGTAATCATTGATTGGCTGCCATTCTTACCATAATATCTAAACAACCCTGTAAAATATTCCTCTGATTTAAAGGTATTTTAAGCTTTTGTTTATCATTTTTACATCCTCTGTTCAACGAAGGCACTGTCCTGAGAGCTACTTTTTCCAGGTGTATTGTTGCCCACATTTTCATTACCACACCCCACATCCCAGCCCCCTTCATCCTTTCTCTTCTCACCTCCTGGAAATGAAAGGAACTTGAGGGGGATTTTTTTTTTTCCCATTTTATTCACTGATCCAGAGGCCTTGTTGTCTTACTTTATGATGTTACTATAACTTTTTGGAACAAGAGCAATGGAAAAAGTGAATTAAGATGATGAACAAAATCTTTTACCCACTGAAGCATTTTCCAGTTGTGAGATTCCTCTTTGTGTGTGGTCTCTTCCCTTGTTACCCCTGCTACCCTTTTCCCCTGACTATGGTCAATTTGGTCTTTAGGCTTATACCAGTCTCCCCGAGACATTCTGCAGTCATTATCACCTTTTTGGGTGGATTTTATTTTGTTTTATTTTGGGTTTTTTTGTTTTTTGTTTTTTTTAAAAAAACTTTTTAACATTGATGCATATTTGCTTGGGATAGAGCTTGTGTAATTTACCAATCGTATTGATTGTATGTGATTGTGCCCTGCAGAGGTATATTTAACAAGACAAAAATAATTTAGGTTAATAAAGGAGCCCATGAGATTTGAGTCAGGTTATAAATTACTTCATGAAATCACTTAGTTTTGGATAGTGAGAATTTATATCTCCTATTCTTACAAATCAGTGCTAGATAAAATACCATTTTTAAAAAGTTCTCTTGCATTCCTATTTTTTTCCTTGCCTCAGCTCCCTGTTTTTTCTTGCCTGTCTCCACCCACCTGTTCAGAAATAAAAATATTGAGTCTTAAATGACAGCTGATTTTTAAATTGCTAAAGTTTGTGAAATTATACTTTTTCCAAGTGTTTTCAACTTTTTTTTTTGAATGAAGACAAATGGGTTGAAATTTCACAAACTGTGAATAATTCTTTAGATTCTGGCAAACTGTGAAATCTTATTTGAAGACTTTATCTCTTGAAAGTTCTTTTGGAATAGGAAAAAGAACCCTGTTTGAAATGGACCATTTTCTTCTTTTTTTAATGTGTTTGTATATCCAATTTTTAAACAGCCTTCAAAACAAGTGAGGTGGAAATAAAGAGTAATAGGAAGATGTTTAGGGCAGCAGAATTCTGGGTCTGAATAAGTACATGTTATACTTGTCAGGTTTTTAAAAGGATTAACGCCATCTTTTTCAATTTTGTATTATTTGTGTGCATGTTGTTTATATCAAAGATGCCACATTTTGTTAAAATCCTATTTCCTTTCTTTATTACCTTGGAAACTGACTCAGCCTCATGTTGCTCCTAACTAGTGTTTAAAGCTCCCAAGAGTTGCAGATAAAAGGGTTATTTTAACAAGTAGAAGGAGGTGATTCACCTTTTGGTTTGTAAATATCTGGTCTTTATCTGCTTTCTGTCAGCATTTATATTAAATGATAAATTAATGAGGAGAAACGTGTAGTCTTTTTTTATAAATGAGTGTGTGCCATTTTACTCTAACCTTGGGATTATTACACCTTTCCTTTTTTTAGTGTGAAAAATAGAGAATTAGATACTTATGCACAAGTAGACACATACTTGCAGTAGCCAATTTTGTAGAGATATCATAGGAATTACTCCAACTTTAAATACACTACAGTCCAAATTCCTTCATATGTTCTACAGCAATTGCACAGTAAAGGTAGTGGTTCTGAGATCCTACAGTCTGTTCAGTGAGACTCCATGGCAAACATCCAGATTTCTGGTTCTTATGGCTTCTCTTAAATCAGGACCTTCTTTATGTTTAAGCAACATGGACTTCCTGGGTACCTATTTTTTGTCTTTCCATTCTTACTGACTGCTCATTGTCCTGAAATCTCCACCCATTAGTCATTCCTTGTAGTTAGAGGGTAAGTGTAGGTTGATTTTTCTCTTAGAGACTGGTATAAAATATGCCTTAGTCAGCAGTTCAGTGGCATGAAGAAGAAAAAAGGGGAGAGGAAGGGACTACTCTAGATTCAGAAGAAAGTTAAGAGAAAAAATAAAACCAAATGCAACATGTGGAGTTTATTTGGATCCTGATTCCAGTGAATCAAATGTGCAAAGACATTTTTGAAATAATTAGGGAAATTGGGTACTAGGTAAGACCAAGGAATGACCTTTTTGTTCAGTGTGATAATAGCAACATACATAAACATACAGTTTACATAAGTAAATGTCTATATTTTTAAGAGACATAGAGCTGACAATGACTGGCATCCTTTATTTTTACAGAAAAGTAATGCACATAAACTGAAGGTTATTTTTACCTCCTACCAACAATTAGCAATTAGGTGTCTTTGGTACCCTACCTGACCTCAAGGGAAGGAACCAGAGTAAAAAAAGGTCAGAGGGTCTGAAGGATGGTAACTACTGCAACAACCCTTGAATGTTAGAAAGTCTAGAGTGGGGATTCCAAAACCAGCGTGCCATCTTTACCACCATCCTAGGCCTACCCTGCTCACAAGCAGTAGGGTATTTTCTGACCTTTACACTCAGACTCACATAGGTTAATGTGAGTTTGTTTTTTGTATATATTAGCATTTCATCCCCTGTAACCAGCTAATCTGCAATGATCAACTAATAAATCCCCTCCACTTTCCAACATGGTGGCCTATTTAGTTAATGGCTGCCACCCTTATTTGGGACACCTTGCAAATCA
The DNA here is from genome assembly GCF_003265705.2 of Callorhinus ursinus. Taxonomy (NCBI): domain Eukaryota; kingdom Metazoa; phylum Chordata; class Mammalia; order Carnivora; family Otariidae; genus Callorhinus; species Callorhinus ursinus. Next base: position 32,122,607 of record NW_027397075.1, on the reverse strand, counting down.
AAAGTGAGCTTTCAACTACTCACTGAACACCCACTTTGGTATTTACTGATTTATTGAGTCCTTAATCATATGTACCACACTGTAGAAGATAAAGAGAATACGGTCTTTACCTTCAAGGAGCTTAGGCTCCAGTTGTGGAAATTGACATGAATACAGTTTTAAAATAGGTAACGGGCACCTGGGTGGCTCAGTCGGTTGGGTGTCTACCCTCGGCTCAGGACGGGGCCGTGGGGTCCTGGGATCAAGCCCCTCACCGGGCTCCCTGCTCATCAGGGAGCCTGCTTCTCCCTCTCCCACCCCACTCGTGCTGTCTCGCTATCTCTGTCTCTGTCTCTCAAAATCTTAAAAAAAAAGTTAAAAAAAATAGATAACAATCATCAACAAAACACAATAGAATTGCCAAAAAATTATTCAGCCACAATTGTCTTCAAAAGAGATGAGCCAGGAGCTGTGAGAATGTACACAAAGAAGACTTAACCTTGCTTGGCTGAGCAGCAATAGCTTTCCTGAGGAAGTTGCAGCGAAGGTGGCACTTGAAGAATGGACAGGGTGGCAGGTAACGTTGGAGATGAGACTGCTAGTCAGAGAAAACAATATGTTTCTATGAAATACGATTCTTGGGAAAGAAGAATCTCTGTTACAGAAACAGCGATTCAGGCAAGAGTAGAGGGAATGAGACCGTGGCAAGAGATGAGGCAGAGCTGGACCACAGAGGCCTGCTGATGCTAAAGGATTTGGATTTTATTCCGAAAGGAAAGGGAATCCAAGGAAAGGTTGCAAGCCGGCAGTGAAGGGATCTGATTGGTGCCTCTTTATTCACATTTACTGGAGAGCTTCTGGTGCTCACCTGGTGCTCTTGTTAAAGTGTCATTACTGTTGCAGCCCGTCTGGAGGGGGGCCTGGGATTATCTAACCTGCTCCCAGCTGATGCCCGTCCTGTTTGTCCGAAGGCCACACTTGTGAGTAGTAAAGCAATTTGAGAAACAGAAAGATCCATTTTCTGCCATCATCAGACTTTTGTGAATTGAATGAGATGTAAGACACAATTAGCATTACCTGGAGACTACTTCAAGGAAAATGCATAGACCTGGGGAAGCAAGGTGATTCAGGGAGGTTTTTACTTCTGAAGAGTTGATTCATAAAGGTATGAAAGGGTTTATAAGATGATCAGGGTGGAGAGTAGACACTCCAAGCCTAGGAGCGCATACATAGTCATGAAAGAATGGAACAGCCCAGGACATGAGGGAATGAACAGTAAGGATCAGCTGAATTACCTGCTCAGGAGCTGCTACTGAGACTAAAGGCCGAGTAGGGAAAGAGGAAGTTTTTAACTTTATTACTCAACTTGAAGGAAATATTTTTTAAAAGAGAAGGTGGGGCGCCTGGGTGGCTCAGTCTGGTTAAGCATCTGACTTGGTTTCAGCTCAGCTCTTGATCTTGAGTTCCTGGGGTCGAGCCCCACGTCAGACTCCACACCCTGCGGGGAGTCTGCTTCTCTCCCTCTCCCTCCACACCACCCCCCCAATTTGCGTGCACACCCTCTCTCTCTCTCTCAAATAAATTTTAAACCAATAAATAATTAAAAAAAGAGGTGGCTGAATGCTATATTCTTTCCTCTCTGTGGCCCCTCAAACCTACCCCTAACAGCAGAGCACAGAGGACCCCTGTTTCTTCCAACCTTGTTTCCACTCAGAGAAAAGAAGGAGTTGGGGATAGCTAGAAAAGTTTGGAGGCCGGGCCTTGGAAAGCTTTGTGTACAGTTCTGAGTTTAAATTTTATCTTTTAGCCGTTAAAATCAGTAAAGATTTTAAGCCAGAGTGAGATGTGATTATCGTAATTTGCAGTAGAATAGGGTCTGAGGCGGAAAACCCAGTTATGAGTCTGTTGCAGTAGACTTCCAAGCAATGAGGGCTGGCCAGCAGCATAGTGGGAATGAAGAGGAGGGAAGAACGTCCAAGATCGTGTGTAGTGGAGCCACCACTTGACAACAAACAGTACAAGCATGATTGGCATTACTAACGGTGCCACCAAAGTCAGCTGCTTCTCATGGTTCCCTTCACCAAGCCCTAGGTCTGTTCCTAAATCATCAGGTTAAAGGGAAAAAATGACCTTTGCAATATCGAAGCTCTTGAAAATACTGTTTCAAGGAAAACCTACAGTCGCCTCAGCTTATCTTCTTAATCCTCTCAAGTCTAAAAAGTTGAGGCTATTACGATCTAAATTACGGGGCCCTCTGATTTTCCTCGGTCCCTAAGCCGGTCCTCGTCTAACTGATTGGGCCTTTTGTTATCCTGGCAAGCTAGGGAAACCGACCCAACCTAGGAATCCTGGACCTCGGGCAAGACCCAGGCTGCCTCTGCAGAGTGGGCCGGCCCATTTCTCTCACTTAGCAGCTTGAGGGTTTTGCCTTCAGCACCATTCCCTGCTTAGCTGAACTGCGGTAAGCGAACAAAATGTGATAACTGAAGCTCATTTCTGTTCAAAGTTGGAACAACCTATTCCCAAGGAGCGTCTGTTGGTTTTCAGCGCTGACCATCTGGAAAGGGTCCGAAACCAACCCTGTGTCCTGATGGGATAAAAGCTACCAGGCCACATTCATTCCTAGATCCTCCTTTCCACCTCCCCCCTCAAATGGATTTGGACAGATTTGCTAAAGCAGCCCTACTTTGGCAGCGGTGGGTGAGAGACACCAGTCACGTGGTTAATCCGTACTCACCACACACACCCTCGGCCTTGGCTTCACTAGTTGTTTCCTGTTGCTTCTGGATTTGTCCAAGCCATCCCCTCTTTCTCCAGATAACTCTCCCCCCGTGCCTCTGCCTCTGCTGTCTTCTCCCCTTCTTGATGTCTCTTTCACCACCTACAGCTTCCTGGACTAAAGTAGGAAAACAAGCTTTGACTCCATGCAACGTTCTCCTGCTCAACCTCCCGAGAATACCCTCGTCCAGTACTTCTGTTCATACAAGGTGTCAGTCCCTCTGGACAAGTAAGCATTTTTAATACTCTCAACTTTCCATTTAGGAGGAATTTAAAGTATTTTTCTGTTAACAAGTCGGCAAAACTACTCCGAAGCTGGGTTTCTTCAAACACAAATATTTATTGAGTACCTGGTACGTGGAAAGCCCAGTGGCATGTGCACTGGGCATGTTCAATAAATATTTGTGGCTTTGATTTGGTGTCCCTGAAACTAAAAGCTGGACTTTCTAACCTGTGTGAGAATTTGAACAAATTCCAGTGAGATACTTTGAGAATCTTACTTAAAAGCTGCCAAGTAATAATGAGGGATTATTTTGATAAACTTTATTTCACCTCAATTAAAATAACGTAACTACCTGGTAAATTAGAAGCCCGGGAGAGCTGGAGATGGCTCTGGTTTTTGTGCCAGATATCTTGCCAAATTTCCACGAAGAGTTAAGCTTTGAGTTACTCAGTAACCAGCAGCAGGAGCTCAGCTCTACTGTTTGTATTCTGCCAAGGTCTTCTTCTTGGTGCCAAAGAAAAGAATGGAACAGCCCAGGACATGAGGGAATGAACAGTAAGGATCAGCTGAATTACCTGCTCAGGAGCTGCTACTGAGACTAAAGGCCGAGTAGGGAAAGAGGAAGTTTTTAACTTTATTACTCAACTTGAAGGAAATATTTTTTAAAAGAGAAGGTGGGGCGCCTGGGTGGCTCAGTCTGGTTAAGCATCTGACTTGGTTTCAGCTCAGCTCTTGATCTCGAGTTCCTGGGGTCAAGCCCCACGTCAGACTCCACACCCTGCGGGGAGTCTGCTTCTCTCCCTCTCCCTCCACACCACCCCCCCAATTTGCGTGCACACCCTCTCTCTCTCTCTCAAATAAATTTTAAACCAATAAATAATTAAAAAAAGAGGTGGCTGAATGCTATATTCTTTCCTCTCTGTGGCCCCTCAAACCTACTCCTAACAGCAGAGCACAGAGGACCCCTGTTTCCTTCCAACCTTGTTTCCACTCAGAGAAAAATAGAGTCTGCCCCCAATTCCAGAAATGGTCAGACATTACCATGAAAAATTTGATTTAAATATACTTTTATGTATTTAAATATAGACCATTATTAAAACACTATAGAATATTGTGGATGAGTGGGTTGGAGGCGGGAGGGGAGACCCAGATTAGCTTGCCCAGCATATAAACTCTTTTTCCCTTTCCTCATCAAACCAGTCTGAGATGAACTAAGAGGAAAGGGATTTGGGATCATGAAAAGCTAGACAGTGCAAAGGCAAGGGGGTCTGTATGAGACCCAGAGACTAGACTGGTATTAAAGACTCCCAAAGACCAACTGAAAATCTCATTTGGAGTGTGCATCAGAGACGAATGCTTTCTAATAAAATATGTGTAACCAAAAAAGGTGGCAGTCCTTGGGTTCATTTCTGGGCCCTGGGGCCCTGGATTTGGAGGGAATCTTGGACAAACTTGATGATAGAGTATATCCAGAGGAGAAGAACCAGGTGATGATACAGAAAAGCAAGAAAAACAACCGGACACTGAATTTTAACTTGGGGAGACAACAATTTCTTCATAGCTATTTTATAAGAGCCCAAAACCTGTGAGACAGGCACAAAGTGTCTGAATCTCAGCTTTGCTAGCTTTGTAATTTGGGGCACATTCCTAACTCTTGTGAATAGCAGTTTTCTCATCTGTAAACTGGGCCTAAGAATACCTAACCTGTATAGCTGACGAAAGAATTATATAAGCTAATGCCTGTCAAGCCCTTAGCATAGATCCTAATATATAGGAAGTGTTCTAAAGTGGCACCTATTATAGCGACCATATTCAAAGATGTAAACAATTTGACCTAAGCTAATGTAAAGTAATGGTTAAATTATAGACCATGAAATATTCTACAGCCATTAGAAATTATTTTGCCAGGCAGAGCATGCCTAAACATCTCTGTTCCACCTGCAGACACAGAACTGGGCTTGTCTCCCTCTCCTTTTCTCCTTTGTTGCTAGCCAGGGGCTCAGCCTGCTTCAGATCCTCTTTGGTGCCACCTTCATCATGCCCTGGTACTTCTCTCTCCCCAAGCCTCAGTGGAATACAACACTGACACCCTTATTGCTCACAAAGTCAAGACCCGTTTGAATAAGTGATACTTGGGCATGTTAAAAAGTAGAACATTAGGGGCACCTGGGTGGCTCAGTCGGTTAAGCGTCTGACCCTTGATTTCCGCTCAGATCATGATCTCAAGGTTGTGAGATAGAGCCCCATGTGGGCTCTGTGCTGGGTGTGGAACCTGCCTAAGATTCACTCTCTCCCTCTCCCTGTGGCCCTCCCCACCCCCCTGCTTGTGTGCATGCTCTCTCTCTCTCTCTAAAAAAGAAAAAAAATAGAACACTAAATAAGAAGGTACATATTGACAAGTCTTGCTTCCTCTCCTGTCTGTCCACTCCTCACCCCTAACATCTCCACTTTGTGATACAAAAGGTAACATACTAAACACTGATCCGCAGCTTACTTTTTTCCCTATTTAGTTATCCTGGAGATTTTCCATATCATTTCAGAGAAAGGATCCTCATTCTTTTTGACAATGGCATAGTCTTCCAGTGGGAATGTACCTTGATTTATTTTAGTCCCTTATAGATGGAAGTTGTTTGTAATCTTTTGCTATTACTATAAATCAGGTTACAATTAGTAATCTCATTGACACACATACAGATATATCTGTGGGATACATTTCTTGAAGTGGGATTTCCAGCTCAAAGGCTAAATTTATTTGCAATTTTTGGTATTGTCAAATTACCCTTCAAACGGTTATAGCACTCTGCCCTCCCATTAGCAATGGTTAAAAGGGCCTATTTTCTCACAGCCCAGCAAGAGAGTGTGCTAGCTTAGTTAATCTCTTTTAATTCTAATAATTTTTAGTGATAACCCTTTTTAAGGACTCAGATGAGAAATAACTGGGAAAGTACAGTGCTTAAAAAGTCTTGCAAAGGAATCATTGAGGGATGGTAAAATTAGCAGGTGAAAGTTTGATGAAAATGTATTTACATACTCTAAAGGTATCTGCCCACAAGACATTTATTTAATAAAAAAGAGAAAATTGCACATTTTACAGCAGAGGAAAAAAACTTAGCAGACACCATCCTAACCAAGTGATCAAAGTTATTAACGTCACACCAGTAATGGAACAAATTGACATCATGTGTCTCCTGATATGATGCACTGGGAAGGACACGATATTACTTCTGTAGTATGCTTGCCCCCTAAGAAGTATAACTTGAATCTAACCCTGAGGAAGCCTTAGACATACTCAGATTGAGAGACATTCTTCAAAAATAACTGGCTTGGGGGTGCCTGGCCGGCTTAGTCAATGGAGCATGCGACTCTTGATCTCAGGGTTGTGAGTTCAAGCCCCGCATTGGGCATGGAGCCTACTTGGGAAAAAAAAAGGAAAAAAATAACTGCCTTATACTCTTAAAAAAATGACAAAAGAGAGCAACTTTTTCAAACCAGAAGACACTAGAGACATGACACCCTTTCAGCTGGATCCACCGTCTTCCAGTAATTTGCCAAAAGGACCAACACAAAGGGAAAGAGGAGAGTCACCTGCTGCAGGTTCTGTAGGCCTTTTAGGAAACATGGGGTTGTTCCTTTGGCCACATACATACAAATCCACAAGAAAGATGATATTGTAGACGTCAAGGTGATGGGCACTGTGCTAAAAGGAATGCCCCGTGAGTATTAACATGACAAAACCGGAAAAGTCAACAGTGTTACCCAGGATGCTGTTGGCATTACTGTAGACAAGTTAAGGGCAAGATTCTGCCAAGAGAATTAATGTGCATGTTGAGCATATTAAGCATTCTAAGAGCTGAGATAGCTTCGTGAGGCATGTGAAGGAAAATCATCAGAAAAAGAAGCCAGAGAGAATCAACTGAAGCACCAGCCTGCCTCATCCAAAGAAGCACATGTGAGAACCAACTGAAAGGAGCCTGTGCTGATGGAACCCATTCCCTATGAACTCATGGCATGATAGGTGTAGGAAATATGAAAGACCTCTGGACTGTAAACAAAAAGAGAGAGAGGGAGACATGACAATTAAATGCAATGTGTGATCCTAGAAAAGGAAAAAAAAAGCAGGAGGGGGCACTAAATCAATGTTTCCCAAAGTGTGGTCCAGGAGCCCCAGGAAGTCCCCAGGACTCCTTCATGTATGCATGAAGTTAAACTTATCTTTAATAATACTTAGATATTATTTAGCAAGATTACAAAGGGATCCTGAGGGCAAAAAATTTCAGAACCGCTGCTATAAAGAACATTAGTGAGACAACTGGCAAACTTAGAATACAATTTCTAGATTTGTTTTTTTTAAAGATTTCATTTATCTTACAGATAGAGCAAGAGAGCACAAGCATTGGGAAGAGTAGAAGGAGAGGGAGAAGCAGGCTCCCTGCCGAGCAGAGAGCCTGATGCGGGGCTCGATCCCAGGACCCTGGGATCGTGACCTGAGCCGAAGGCAGACGCTTAACCATCTGAGCCACCCAGGCACCCCCAGTTTCTAGATTTGAATATAGTTCTGTATCGTTGTTGGTTTTCCTTACTTTGATCATTGTATCGTGGACATGTAAGGTCATGTCCTTGTTTTTAGGAACTTCACACTATTTAGGGATAAAGGGATATATCTGCAACTTACTCCCAAATAGTACAGAAAATAATATGTATTACATGAATATATATAATATATGAATTATACCTTTGAGTGTACCACTTTCAAAGAATCTTCAGTCACACAGAAGGAGGCATACTTATCCTGTGAATACTGTTGCAGCAATCCTTATGATACTCTCTTTGGCTATTTAGGAAGAGGAAAATATAAATAAACCTACGCTTTATCTCCATTAGTTTGAATTCATTTAATCTCCCCAATAATTAGAAGTAAAAATAACAATATAGACCAAGAAACAGGATTCGGTTTCTTTGCTTTAAAGAAGTATCTCAAGGGCACCTGGCTGGCTCAGTCCGTAGAGCGTGAGTCTTGATCTCAGGGTTGTGAGTTTAGTGTTGAATGTAGAGATTACTCAAAAATAAAGTCTTGGGGTGCCTGGGTGCCTCAGTCGTTAAAAGCGTCTGCCTTCGGCTCAGGTCATGATCCCAGGGTCCTGGGACTGAGTCCTGCATTGGGCTCCCTGCTCAGGGGGGAATCTGCTTCTCCCTCTCTCTCTGGTGCTCCCCCTGCTTGTGCTCTCTTCTCTTTGTCAAATAAATAAATAAAGTCTTTAAAAATAAATAAATAAATATTTCAGAAGTAGCATGTATGTTTTTTACCTACCCCATACTTTGTCTCCTGATCCCCCAGTGGGATCAATTCCTCCCCTGTGTGTCCTCATCTGGGTCGTGGACATGCGGGCCCTTAGAAGCCTGAAGGCAGTACTTTGTTTCAGAATACTCTCCCCTCCGACTGGATATTATGGACTCTCTCTCCCAAAAGAGAGCTGTGAAAGAGAGCATATTGCACTGAGCAAGAAAGCTAGAAATTTCTGGACATTCAATTTGGCTAGTTATATTCACCTATTTTCTTTTTTTTAAATTTTTTTTTAAAGATTTTATTTATTTATTTGAGAGAGAGAATGAGAGAGAGAGCATGAGAGGGGAGAGGGTCAGGGAGAAGCAGACTCCCTGCCGAGCAGGGAGCCCGATGCGGGACCCGATCCCGGGACTCCAGGATCATGACCTGAGCCGAAGGCAGTTGCTTAACCAACTGAGCCACCCAGGCGCCCCTATATTCACCTATTTTCTACCTCTTTGTTTGGTTAACTAAGAAAAAAAATCCTGAAGACAAAGTTCTCAGTTAGGCATTTTCTGACCAAGTTTGACTTTGAGAACATGTCCTCCTTTTCCTCTTCTATAAACATAAAGAAGAGAGTGAGGGAATATACCTAAGGGAGGTGGGCCTTGCCTTCGCCCGACCTGACTGAACTTTAAAACTTCTCTACTAGTTAAACAACACTGGGCTCTACACTTTGCTTAACCCTGGAAGCTGGTCATCAGCCTTTGACCGCAGTCTTCCGCTCGTCACCAGCTCCCTCCCCCACCTTCGCTTTTGGAACCTCCGTCAGATTCAGAGGCAAGAAGCAGTTTTCACAGGGATTGCCTCAGAACACACTATCTCCACTCTCTGCCCGGCCCTGTGGAAGATTAGCAACCATGTTTTCCAGTGGGATAGGAACTGTAGCTGCTGGAAAAAGGTAAGAGAGGCAAGTTTTCTCTTTGGCATGCCCTCATTGGTGTTGACCTTCAACGTTCTCCTAAGGATGGCTTCGACACCTTCGAGAAAACCAGGCCCTCTCCCTGGTAGTAACAGTAAAAGATGTGTTTGGAAGATGTCATTCCAAGCGCCCTCCCTCCCACCCCCTCTTGGGGTAAGCCACACCTTGGGTGCTTAGCCCAGGAAACAAAGGGGATATCTTCCCCTCCCCAGAGGTGCTGTGCAAGTGCCAGCCCTTACAGCAGCCCAGGAGACTCCAACGTGAATTCCCAGGCCTGCCAGACAGCGGAAAAGAGGGAAAATTTAATGGTGAGGATCTCCTAACTCCCTTTTTGCTTCTCTTTCCACTCAGTTGCCCCCGCTCCAAGAGCTCAGTGACCTTTGACTGAAGGACAGCAACCCTGTTCCCTTGCCTCACAGTCAGCCCCCCTCCTCCCTCGATACCATACACATTCCCTTCTCGACCTGGGTCGTTTGGGCAGGCTACAAGTGAGGCTGTGGCACCACCATCTTGGTTTTCCTTCCCCCTGTGAACAACGCTCCCGGATCCCCCTCAGCCTCCCAGTGTAGCTGAGGGACAAAGAGGGAAACCAAAGGCAAGCAAGACGGGGAGATGAACGGCAAGGTTCTCTCCGCTTCTTCACCCTGCCTTCTCTATCTCCCCGAGGGTCTCTGCTTCTCCCCACTCTGTGCCTCTGTTCTTAAAGGGCTGCAGAGCCGGCCTCCCCTCACACAAGGAGCCAAGTACCCCTCAGCTGCCCCCAGCTTCCAGCCAGCCCAACACTCGCCCGCACACCACCTCCGCAAGTCCTTTCCGCCCTGCGTGCGTATCTTTTTCTGCCAGGGGACAACTGAGAAGACTCAGTACCCACACGGACTCCCAAGTCAGCCAGAGGAAGCTCCTGGCCCACCCTGTCTTTGTACAAAAATATTACAAGTTTTTCTCCTGGTGTGCCTGAGCATTCCAGTTCTCCTAATTTGCCAGTAGCATGATCTCATTTTTTTAAAAAGTAAGATTAATTTCATTGGCTTTTAGTGAATCCATGTTGGAAGGATTAAAATTTCCAGGCAGAGAAATGATGAGGGCCTAAGGCTGTGAGAGAGCAGGACACAGAGCTCTTTGAATCCAGGGTCTGAAGACTGAGGGTGAAAGGGAGGAATCCGGGGAGAACTCCCGGTTTCTGGCTTGGATGTCAGCCGGCAGGAGGCTCCCATTTGCTGAGCTGGAGGACAGAGGAGGAGAAGCAGTGGGTGGGGGAGACTTACAAGGACAATCTGGTCGTATTTCCCTAAGGAAGCTTCAGGCTGCCCAGGTGGAATTATCTGGCCCCCGCTGGGAGGGTGGGGTCAGGCTGGAACTGGAGGCCTGCGGAGGCTTCGGCCTGTTCACCCCTTCTTTTTCTTTTTTTTAAAGATTTTATTTATTTATTTGACAGAGAGAGACACACAACAAGAGAGGGAACACAAGCAGGGGGAGTGGGAGAGGGAGAAGCAGGCTTCCCGCGGAGCAGGGTGCCCGATGTGGGGCTCGATCCCAGGACCCTGGGATCATGACCTGAGCCGAAGGCAGCCGCTTAACCGACTGAGCCACCCAGGGCCCCCCTGTTCACCCCTTCTTACCCCTGTTGTATTACGGAAATCTCTGCTGCATCAACCCAAACCTCCAACCCTTTCACATCCAGGAGGCCTTTCCTAAACAGCTTCTGTAAAGGATTCCTCCTAGTGCCCCAGGTCTGCGCTGGGGGCTCGGGTTCCCTGCCTGTTTATCACGCGTGGGTGTCTCATCTCGCCAACCGGAAGCTGTGCGTTCTTTATTTCTTCCAGCCTTGGGGCCGTGATGCTTTATAACCATCAGTTGCTGCAATGGTTGATTTTAATTTCAACCTGTGTCCAGGCAAGTGGATAGAGTCCACGACCGGACTTGTCCTGGGCCCTTGTACTTTGCGAGGCTTTGGGCCCACCTCCCGGCCACACCAGCTGGGCTGGAATCCGGTGCTTTACTGGGGCAAGTCTGTGATGGGCAGCAGGGATCCGGGTTTTCCCAGCCAAGCTTAACTCAGCTTTCTGTCCCCCTATAGGAGGGCATGTTTTCTGTCCTTGCTGCTCATTGGCCTCTGGGGCTGTGTGACCTGTCGCTGGAGCCCCGTGGAGGACATCTGCACAGCCAAGCCTCGGGACATTCCTGTGAATCCCATGTGCATTTACCGGTCTGCAGAGAAGAAGGCAGTCGAGGATGAGGGCGCAGAGCAGAAGATCCCCGAGGCCACCAACCGGCGAGTCTGGGAACTGTCCAGAGCCAATTCGCGCTTCGCCACTGCCTTCTATCAACACCTGGCGGACTCCAAGAATGACAACGACAATATTTTCCTATCGCCCCTGAGTATCTCCACAGCTTTTGCTATGACCAAGCTGGGGGCCTGTGACAACACCCTCAAGCAGCTGATGGAGGTACAGTCCGGAGCCTTCCTGCCTAGCCTCGTTACTGGACCCCAAGGAAACGTGTGTTGGTCTAGAGCCCAGTAGAGATGTTAGGTGGTATCCCAGTCTCTTTGTGCTTTTCCCCTTTCTCTTCCAACCCTTTATTCTCCTTTTACCCGTGTATTCATTTAGAAGACATGAGCTGAGTATTTATGCTGTGTTGGGTGCTGCTCTTGAAGGAGCTCATACACGGGGTGGCTGTTGGTCAGGGACTGACCCCACCGCATTAGCCAGGCTCCTCCACCATTTTCTTTTGGCTCCTACAGGTTTTTAAGTTTGATACCATCTCTGAGAAGACGTCTGATCAGGTGCACTTTTTCTTTGCCAAACTGAACTGCCGACTCTATCGAAAAGCCAACAAGTCCTCTGAGTTGGTATCGGCCAACCGCCTTTTTGGAGACAAATCCCTTACCTTCAATGAGACCTATCAGGACATCAGTGAGGTGGTGTACGGAGCCAAGCTCCAGCCCGTGGACTTCAAGGTGAGTTGCAGATGCGGTCCCTGACCTCAGAGTTCTTCGTTTCCCCTCGGAGGTTGAGAAGGTAGAGAAGCAGTATTTGCGGGAAGGTACTCACCCAGGGTCCAAATGAACTGTGGGCTATGAGCTATGCTAGTTGAAGGTAGGTTGGGGGTGGGGAGTGAGTAGAAGTCAGCACCCCTGGACTCTATCTGCTTGCTTGAAACTTGAGAAATCAATGGTATCTATGGCTTAGATTGTGGTGGCTTCTCTGAAAAAGTTGTATAAATAATAAATTCTTCATGTTATCCACCAAGATGTCAATCCTACAAGACACCTTATTTAATTTTTAAAAATTACAAGGGTCAAATAAAATTGGTGTATGGTGTGTGTCATATTCTCCTCTTGGAGATTCATGAAACACCTGAGCCTAGTAAGTTTTCTGAGAAGTCCTGAAACAAAGAAGTCTATTGGCTTTATTCAATCAGCATTTCTCCTTTTTTGTTTATTTATTTTCGACCACATAGGCATCCTTCCTGCCCCTCACCCCTGCATAACTCACTAGCTTCTGCACATGTCAGTAAAAATAACATTTTGTTTTCTTTTTCCCCGACTATTGTCCTCTTTTCTGTTCCTTTATTTCTGTTTCTCTTTCTTTCTCTTTCTTCTGTTAATATTTACTAACCATCTGGAAGATTCATGGTATTATACTAGATATGTAAGTTCTCCCCAATCTGGGTTAGAGTGGGAAACGGTGTGAAAGGGCAAAGGGTTGATGAATAAAATGAAATGCTGTGTGGGGAAGTAGAGAAGCCCACTGAAAGCACAGGTCTGGAGAGGTTTGTTTCCTGTTCTCCTCAGGAAAATGCAGAGCAGTCCAGAATGATCATCAACAAATGGGTATCCAATAAGACCGAAGGGCGTATCACCAATGTCGTGCCCCAGGATGCCATCAACGAGCTCACGGTCCTGGTGCTGGTCAACACCATTTACTTCAAGGTACTCAAAATGGCCCTGGAGAGACCCAGAGGACTTCCTCTTGTCCTCCAGCTCACCTGCTTTCACACCATTAGGCATTAGATAGGTCCTCTCTGAGAAAAGGTCCATGCATGGCCTGGGCAGAAATACAAATTTATTGAGAGTCTAGAACCATGTCTAGGGCCACAGCTGCTGGCCTGAAGTCCAGGGGGCCCTGGCCATGTCTCTGCCCCCAAGGAAGAGTGTACACGCTCACAAATTTAGCATGCCCAGCTGCAAACTATGTGCGGGGATGAACTCTCATACACGCGTGACCATTTTTACTATCTAGTTAACTCCATTTTGAAATCTGGAACAACATGATAGATTCTACTGACAGTCCTCGGTGATGAGATTTTCTCCATCATCTGGAGCAGCTTCAATAGTGACTCAAAATTCCCCTTGCCTGAGGCTTCTGAACCCCCCGGTGCCAGGCTCAACCCAAATTTTGCAGAGTCCTGTGATTTGACTGTGCGGATGGCTTTGTCTTTCTCAGAGTCGAGAGTTCTAAAGGCTGCTCCAAATTAAGACATGTGGGAAGGAGACTGAGGGGGAAGGTACTGGGAATAAACAGACCACTGATCCTCAGGAGGGCCACAGGTTTAAGCCGGGGGAACCTGGGGCACATTTGTCCATCGTGGGTCGTGCTCCATGGGCCCTCCCACCCCACACAGAGCCCAGGAGTTCAGCCAGTTCCTGCTGTTGCCAGCCACTCTGTCTCTTGGGGTTTCCCTCTCCCCCAGCGTGGAGAAGGTTGTAGTTACCCAATGTGTATTGCCCTTTAAGGTTTACAGAACACCTTGCTGTTTATTAGCCCTCTTTATTCTCATAAGATCGTCAACAAACCTTGGGCCTCTCAGACAGATTACTTAGCTTAAGTCCTGCCTCTTCCATTTCTGCTGTGTGAACTCAGGTGAGTTACCGGAGACCTTTCTGTGCATCTCTAAAATGGGAATAATGATGCACCTCCCTCACGGGTTTCCTGACCCTTGACCCCTGAATAAGTGAGTGCAGCTGATTGGGGTACCTGGGTGGCTGAGTTGGTTAAGTGCCTGCCTTCGGCTCAGGTCATGATCCCGGGGTCCTGGGATCGAGCCCCGCATCAGGCTCCCTGCTCAGCGGGGAGCCTCCTTCTCCCTGTCCCTTTGCCTGCCTCTCTGCCTACTTGTGCTGTCAAATAAATAAATAAAATCTTAAAAAAAAAAAAAGTGAGCGCAGCTGAAATGCTTAGAGCAGTGCCTGGCACACCGTAAGCATCTCGCCAATACTAGCCATCTCCAGCTCCTAATTTTACAGGTGAGGACCCACCACTCCAAGAGTTAAATGACTTGTCCCCAAATCAACCAGCCAGAATAGGACAAGGAGTGGTAGTTACAACTCAGAAATTTCAAAGGAATGTCTTGTATCCCAGGGTCCCTCCGTTTTTGAGCAGGAAATTAGCCAGGACTCACCCTCTGCCAGGCAGGGCTCCAGGACAACCCCCTGGGTTATTATCTGTGTCTGGCCTTTATTTATCAGGGGTGGAACCCAGCCCTTTGGAGGATGACCCTTGAGAAAGAGGCGGGTGGGAGGCAGAAAGCAAAAGACAATTAGATTTAAACTCAAAAAGATGCTTGTGAAAAGGCCAGTAGATTGTTCACGGTTTTAGTTTTTTATTTTACTGGTTATAAAGCAAATAAATAGCCACTGCTAAAAATCCGGGAAATACAGAAAAGTTCACAGAAAGAAAAAAAAAACATAATTCCATCACTCTGCCATAGTCACTGTAAGCCTTTTCATGCATAGCCTCTAATTTTTTCTCCTACTAATTCTGCCTGCATTTTGGGGTGATAAAATAATGTGACTATTTCCCATGTCAGCAACCCACCTATGGAGGGTTTTGGTCTTCTCGCTGTGATTCTCCCACCTGCTCTCTCCACCGCCTCCCCTCCCCACCCCGCCACCCCCAGGGCCTGTGGAAGTCAAAGTTCAGTCTCGAGAACACAAGGAAGGAACTGTTCTACAAGGCTGATGGGGAATCGTGTTCGGCATCCATGATGTACCAGGAAGGCAAGTTCCGCTATCGGCGAGTGGCCGAAGGCACCCAGGTGCTCGAGCTGCCCTTCAAGGGCGATGACATCACCATGGTGCTCATCCTGCCCAAGCCCGAGAAGAGCCTGGCCAAGGTGGAGCAGGAGCTCACCCCGGAGATGCTGCAGGAGTGGCTGGATGAGATGGCAGAGACCCTGCTGGTGGTCCACATGCCCCGCTTCCGCATTGAGGACAGCTTCAGTGTGAAGGAGCACCTGCAAGACATGGGCCTCGTGGACCTGTTCAACCCTGAGAAGTCCAGGCTCCCAGGTTAGCCCAGGAAGGGCGTTAATCTTCCCTCGGTCCCCCATGGCGGTCCGAGCAAAGGTGAAAGAATTGGAGAAAGAGTAGAAAAGAGCAACGGGTCAGGAGTAGAGCAAGGGTTCTACTGCTAACTCAGGGAGACCCCTTCCTTTCCAAGGTCTGGCTCCTCTTCCGTATCCTGGTGACTTTGCGCCTGGATGTCCAGGGACCCAGCTAGCACTGGAATGCTTGGAGACTGTAACTGGTGTGGGGGATGGGACCAAGTAGAGAAGACCTCGAAAAGACATCAGAATTCAAAGCAAAGACATGATTCAGAGCTGGGGACATCTTGGTCCCACACAATAGGCATAGCTGACATTGAACAGCCTGATATTCCAAAGGGCTCATGAGTTTTCCCTCAAGTCACTTGGACAACAGATGCGGCCAACCTTCCCCAGCTGTGAGACTTCAGCAAGTGTTCTGCGGTCTTGGTTTCTACAGTCTACCATTCTTTAAAAATATGCATTAAAATATCTTTTTACAAAAGAAGTTTACAATGTCAGGTAATTGAATTTACCTTTAATAGGCTGCTTATGAAACTAGGTCTAACCAGGGGCCCCTGGCTGGCTCAGATGGAAGAGCATATGGCTCTTGATCTCAGGGCCATGAGTTTGAGCCCCACATTGGGTGTAGAGATTACTTAAATAAAAGTTGAAAAAAAAAATTAAACTAGGTCTAACCAACTTCTCTCTTGAAAACGTTGCCAGACTGGAAAGAAAGACATTCCTACTAGGTGGGGTGAGTTTTTCTTTAAGAACAGAGTCCCCTGCCCCCTTCTAAGAGCTGAGGCATGAGATTACATTCAGAGGAGCCAGGCTGAAAAAGCCTAAAGGACTTTATTCTTCTAAACATGCATTTATTTAGGGAGTATCATTAGGTGAGGGTTCAGGATTTTTATTTAAAAAAAAAAAAAAAAGCCCCAAAGGACCTCTTAATTCAAACTGAATTCCTTTTTGTGGGTTGAAGCTGACTTTTTCCCATTTCACAGAACCTTCTCTGGTCTTCCTTCTAGGTATTATTGCAGAGGGCCGGAGCGACCTCTATGTCTCACAGGCATTCCATAAGGCCTTTCTTGAGGTGGGTACACCTTCCTTTGCTGTCACTTCCTTTTTCAGTACATCAATATCTCATGTGATTTATAACTAGGGACTTCTTGCTCTGCTGGGTCTATGGTCTTCCAGCAGGTGTGTGAACAGCAGGACACAACTGGGGACAAAGGCATGTTTCCAGTGTCCCTCAAACCCCAGATCTGTAGGCCCCTCCTCCATGAGGCCTCCCCAAGACAGCCCTCCCCTGAAGCCTTCATGGTCCCATTGTTCCACCCTCTCTCCCACTACTTCTCCTGAAGCAGGTCAAACATGTAGGGGGAGGGTGACACAGGAAAAGAAGCCAACAAAGGCTACAAAGGCTTCAGAAGGAAGGCAGAATAATTGTCACGTGAGTGAGGAGATGCAATAGCTTGAAAAAGAAAGGTTATAGTTTGAGAACATAGTGTTGTTATTATAATTCCAACAAAGGAGATCCAGGAGAGTGGGCACTCATGGAAACCCAGGGAGGAGTTTTAAGGAAACAGAAAGCATCTAGTAACAAGATAGAAAATTGGCCATAGGTTACCATTCCCTGAGGAATTTAGACAGAACAGTGGGAGCACAGGCCTGATTGTGACAGCTGAAGAGTAAATGGAGGGTAAAGAAGAGGAGCTGAGGAGAGTGGATCGTGTCCTAAAGTGTGTTCTAAAGAACTAGAACTCTACGTTGCAAAGAACAAAGTTTGGTGCTCAAGTAAATGTGTATCCTCTTCTTGGGAAATTAACAATGCACACTAAGAAGCCCCACAGCAGAAAAAACTGGTTCAATATTGCTTAACTTACGGGAGGGAAAGTGGTGGGGGGGGCGATGGGTGAAATAGGTGTTGGGGATGAAGGAGCGCACTTGCGTGATGAGCACCAGGTAATGCATGCAATTGTTGAGTCACTATATTGTGCACCTAAAACTAATATAACACTATACATTAACTGACTGGAATTAAAATAAAAACTTAAAAAAATATATTGCTTAACCTAGTGTTTCCCCAACTCAGGTGCCTGTGGAACCCTTTACTAGAGTAATAGCCATGTAAAGCCTGTCAAAATTCTGGTTCTCAAATACTGAACTATGGACCAGTAGCACTAGTTCAGTGGAGAGCTTGACTCTTGGAGAATCCAGGATGGGGCCTGAGAATCAGCATATTTACAAAGCTCCTCAGGAGATTTAGATCCACAACCAGGTTTGGGAAGCACTGTCCTCTGGGGGAACCAGGCTATGAGGAAAAGGGGATGGCCACTGTTAGAGATGGTCACAGGATTGAGGAAACCGCAAAGAAAGAAGGTTATGGTCAAAGGAGAAAGGTTTCAGAGCATGGTGCTGATAAATACAGTGGCAGAGTCCAAGCTCAGTGAGAAAATGTAGTCAGGAGGGAAGCGGAGGGATTAAAGAGCAGAAGGAAGGCAGAATAATCGTCACGAGAGTGAGAAGATTCAATAGCTTGAAAAAAAAGGTTATAGTCTGAGAACATAGTGTCATTATTATAAGTTCAAAGGTAGAACAAGTCTGAGAGATGGCAAGTTCAAGGCATGGCCATGGGACTGGTTTGCTTAAGTAGAGTGAAGGTAATGCTCATTGGGGTTGATGAGATGAAAGGAAGGGGAGTTAGTGTGTTGACTGGGCCTCCTACCAAGATGGGTAATTGTCTGCATCAAATGATAGCAGGAGTTAGGGTGGTCAGAAAGGCTGTAAGTGAGGTGCGCAAATCCTCAACGTGGGGGTATAATCCATAGGACCACAGATGTCAGTGATCTGCAGGACAACAGCAAGAGCAGAGGCCTGTATCTTCAAGGTATCGAGATCAGACCTAGGGGTTTGACAGGAGTACTGAATTAGTGGTTTGGGAAGTTGTACGAAAGTCACTACTGACCCCCTTCTACCATATGGATTATGAAGGTTAGTACACTTAGGAAGACGGCGAGGGAAGGTATGTCCTCAGTGTGTTAACTCTGAGTGAAAAATCCTCCTCTAAGGACCCTAAATAGAATAAGTCAACTCAGACACCCTTGAGGGCTTTGAGTTACCATTAGGAAGAAGCAGAGGTTTGGATTCATTTTATCCCCCTTAGCCCACTAAACAATGGTGCAAGGTTCTTCCAAAGCTCTTGGAACAAAGTTGTTTTCCTTGGAAACCTTGGGAACCCAATATCCAGGACCCCAGCTGATTGTAGATCTCCTGGGAAGCCATTAGAAGCCAGTGTCTGATTTGAATAAGATGATCCTGGTCTTGCAAAAGCTCCAGGCCGCTCACAAATCCAGTCCTAGAATGACCATGAAACAGCACAGGGAGGCGGGGGCATAGGATGGTAGGGAAGCAGGGAAGAAGAGTGACAGGGAGAGAACACCTTCAACCAGCTCCACAAAGCTCAGGTCTCTGAAGTGCTTTCATTAAGAGACAGGGACAGAGTTTTGGTGATATTCTGGGTCCCCAAGCAAAATTTTCTGAAGGTGTCTCTCTGGCAGTTCAGCTTATCAGCAATTGAAAATACCAATGTGTCAGACCATTACTCCAAAAAATACTCACCTCATTCAGCCAGAGGACCCTTGTCTTTTCATAGGCCCAATGTCCTGAGTAGCTGCTTGGGGTAGTTCTATCTGGGATCTTGATGCCGCAAGAGTGAAACTATCTCAACTATAGAGTTCTGATCTTGAGTCAAAGTCTCTTTTAGCATCTGGGACAAGGTAACCCTCCTGCCCTACCCGGCACGATGGGGCCGGCCAGAAACGTGGCAGCCTGCTGTACATGCGCATTCCTGGCTCAGGAGTTACCTGAACGGAGCCCTGGCTCTTACGCAGCATGAGGCTTGGAGGAACACAGGTGCTTACCTCAGTGTTCATCGGATGAAACAATGAGTAAAAGTTGCGTTCTAGTGGGAACGCCACCTGACCCGAGTGTACTTTTCCCTGGAAGACAGCATCCTGAGGAAGTGCTGTGTCTGTGCGTGCCTTCCCGCCTCCGAGGAACTGCAGGGCAGGTAATGCAGCCGTTGTGTTTCCTCTGTGGTCTGCAGGTCAACGAGGAGGGCAGCGAAGCTGCAGCAAGTACTGTCGTCAGCATCGCCGGCCGTTCGCTGAACCCCAGCAGGGTGACCTTCAAGGCCAATAGGCCCTTCCTCGTTCTCATAAGGGAGGTTGCTCTGAACACTATCATCTTCATGGGCAGAGTGGCCAACCCTTGTGATCACTGAAGTGTTATTTTTTGCACCTCTTCCTCTTTTGGTTTGTGACAGAAGTAAAAATAAACACAACTACTCCCAGTTATGAATGGATTTTGCCACATGAAGTGAAGACAAGGGGAGGAGAAATGGATAGAGATGCCGGTGGGCATTTGGTCAAGCGAGCACTTTCAATTGCTCTCTACCAGTGAGCACACCTGGGTCAGGAAAGTGAAGGAGGGGGCCGCCTGGCTGGTTCAGTCAGCTAAGCCTCCCACTCTTGCTTTCAGCTCAGGTCATGATCTCAGGATCGTGAGATCGAGCCCCAAGGCCCACGTAGGACTCTACACCTGGCAGAGTCTGCTTCTCTCTCTCCCTCCGCTCCCCCACCTCCACACTCGCTTGTGCACATGCTCTCTCTCTTAAAATAAAGAAATAAATAAAATCTAAAAAAAAAAGTGATGGAGGGAAATACGTTACTGTTGCATCTTGAAAGATGGTAGGATCGTAGGCATGCCAAAAGGGCAGGGGGAGGCTGAAATGTCCGTATTCCCATCATACTAAAAAAAAAAAAAAAAAAAAAAAAAATCCAAAAATTGTAAAAGAATTAATCTCTATAAACAGAAAAACCAGACAGTCAAATCTGAGTATTAAACCATTTAATTCTCAAACCACTCACATGCATAATGTTCTTTTACACAGTGTTAAAATAAAGAGGAAAATGTATTTTTATACAAACAGAATTTCAAGTATACATTAATAGACTTTTCAAATTACTAACCAAGTTGCTAAGATTTCATTCACATTGTTCTTAAAGCTGTTCAACGAGAAAGCTTTTGCTAAACTGCTTTAAATATGTTTATATAAACCCATATCTTCACTCTTTCTCTGACTCTCCCTCCCCCCAACCCCAGTCTCGGCCCGCCCGCCTGCCCTCCCCCCTCCCCCGACACGACAGGGCTTCTGGGGCTCTAGGAGACATGCAACCCCACCAAGGACTACTGGCTTGTCATCAGGGGAAGGACAGAATCTACAGGAGGAGAGACTGAGAACACCTGTCAAATTAAGGGAGAGAACAAATCTAATATTTAGAAATGACACAAATCAGAATCGTATCTTATAGCCTTTATATTTTCACCTTTTTCCTTAAAGAAATCTCAGCCTCCCACAAAACCACCTAGAAGTTTCTGACAATTTGGTAGCTGAGCAAATAACTTAATATTGGGTATTGTCCCCAGGGAAACTTCTGCAATCAGGGTAGGCATTTTAAACGTCTTCATTTTTGGTTTCTTTTTTTCCCTTTGGCAGGGGGTGGGGACCGCTTAAAAATGGGTAGGATTTGTGTTGACACTAAGGAATTTGGTTAATTTCACAGGGTCTGGCAGGAGTTCTCCCTCCTCACCTCTCCTCCTGAAGTAATCTGGCTTTCAGGGCCAGGAACAGCCATTCTCCTTAGGAATTAAAGTGCATTTGTTCAGTAAAAGGGGGGTGAGGGGAGGTGCGGTTTACATTTAAGTGATAATGATTAAAAGAGGGTGGGGTGAGAAAATCCTATTCCTATATATAGGTATTTATAATTAAGGTCGTAATAAAAACAGATATTCTCTAAGGAAATAAGATGCATGAACCCAGGCCAGCACCCTCAGAGGTGGAAGAGCGCTCGCCTGGCTCACTGACCTTTCGGAGGCATCTTTATTAATGGTGTAATAGCTTCAGATGAAAGACACAAACCTCAAATGTTTGTTTTTTCAAAGGGAAAAAACAGACTGGTAGGTTCTTATAGTTTAAAACTCTACCTCATTCCCTTTCAGGGATAACATTTTAGAAATTGATTGTCTGTTTTAATATGAATCTTTGATTAGCAAGTTGTGAAAAAAATGTTAAGTTTGTCGCTTACAAATATTACGGTAGCCTTTAAAAACACAGGAAGGGGGGCATGTTGATTCTTGCTAATGGTATCAGCTGAGGGGAAGAGAAATTGTCCTATAATCTCTTTATTTGATAGCTACCACCAGGACCTTATTTTCTGACTATTTTCCTTGAAATGCTTTACTATTTCTTGGGGGACAAACCCAAGAGTTTTCCAAAGAGAAGTAAATGCTACATTATTAGCTGTATGAAGAAGTGATGGGCTCAAGATGAGAAGGGGGGAAATGGTCCTGGGTTCTGGCCTCTGAGTCCAGTGTGATCTGCTTTTCACAGTGACCAGTGGGAAGGCACAGTGCCAGGGACAGGTAGATGGGGGACAGTTGTCACCCACCATATAAGCACCATAGAGAACAGGTGGACAGATTTCTTTCAGACCATGTCCATCTGAAGGAAACCACATTTCAGCTACCTTGATTTTTCTATCTTTAAACCCTCAGCCTTCTCTTCTCCTCCCAGGGGCAGAGCGTGAGTGAGTCCCAACCCTGAATGACGAGGAGCCAGGAAATCTAAGTGCTCTTCCAAATGTACTTCTCCCTTTACTCACTTAGGCTAACATGCCAAAGATGGAGAGTTCTGGTTTTAAGATTCCTTAAAGGAGAGGCCATTGGTTCCTTACTGAATTGGCAGATCTCTTCAAGTTCTGCCATTAGATCACAAAATAACGCAATGGGCTAAAACTGTGAACACAGACCAGAGCAGATAAAAAAGTAATGGACTGAGAACACATTTCTCTAGTTTGGGAATGTTTTTCTTTTGTTGAGTAGGGGGAGGGTGGTGAAACTGTGATCAGACTAGCATTTGTGTAGCTGTTTCCTAAAGGACTCCTTAGAAGTTGAAGAGGAATCAGCAAGCCAATCCAGTAGGGCAGACAACTTGACTGAACTTCACAGTTCTGACAGAGAATTCCTGTAGGGCATTTGTTTCATTCCTTGCTTAAAATATAGAACAAGTTTATATATTTTGTACCATTACTGACCCATCCTCCTCGTCTACTCCCCCCCCCCCGCCCCCCAGGAATCATAAAATCCAGTGCAGTGTGATTTGCATAAAGTTCAACAATGGTTCACAGTACTCCACAACCCTCTTCAGTATGACACCCTAACGCGTTACTCTCTGGATGCATGCAAGTCCCAAAGGCTACTGTTTTTCTATTCCACCCCATATTGAGAAGCCTTCATAAATTTTCTAAGGCATAGGAGGCATTTTCTCTAAAAGACATTGCAGCATTACATGCAATGTAAAGAGCCAGGCCTCCAGGTTATTTTAATGAAATGTCAAGGCCTGATGCTAATTCAGTCCTCTGCACTAGCCAATCTTTCCATCTAACCGATTTTTCTTCTTGAACACACCGTGACCTATTTGAAATTTAAAGTATCAATTATTGTAGGCAATATATGAATGAAAATTTCTATGGTGCCCAGAATTCTCTCAGAAAGAGACTGCTATATCTGAACTTGCTCTTAAACAAAAATTTCTATCAGGAACGAGAAATCACTTGGTAGCTAGTCAGTTTGAATGGGGTTGGGGGGTTGGTGTCTCATTCGTAAGGTAATCAAACAGTTCTCCCCTTCCCATTACCGTGTGCGAAGTTGCCACGGGCAGGGCAGGCATTTTTACTACCTGGGATGGGGAGAAAGATAGGGAACCTCACTTGGAATTACCAGGTTAGGTCTCTGACATCCTGGAATAAAGATACTAAAATGACTCATTTCACATTTCATGTAAAATTCAGAAACATTTAAGCCTTAGCTAGTGCATTTCATTCACAAAGCAAACACAAAAAACTCCAAAAAACAAACAAAAAACCCCAAGGAAAAGTGAAAGTCACTTTACATTGAAATCCCACTTAGAAGACAGGCTAAGAGACAAATAATCAAATGTATCACCATCACCCCCAGGAAGGATCCTTCTCTTTTTCCATTAACTTTAATAATGCTTCTTATTTTACAAATAGAAATCATCCTAGATGGGGTGGGCTTGGCCCTTTTAGTAAGTTCAAGTGCTCTATTTTAGCTACTAGCAGAGTTGAGAAATCTCCACTCAAATCATGTACGCAAAGAAAAGAGGATTCTAGAGACCAGACTTTGAAAATCTGTTTTGCTTACTTATGCACACCTTGTATTTGGTATAGAGACGAAACTGGATGGATGGTAACATCTCTCTCCAGAATTACTTTGAGGACGAATGGATGATCCATTTTACCACCTGAGCCTTGGCCCACTTTAAACTCAGAGCCATGCTGGGCTAGCAATAAAGATATCTTATGACACAAAAAGAACTAGACTGAGGTTATCCTGCTGCAGGCCACTCAAGATTACCTGGCCAGTGATTCTCAACCTTGGCTGCCCACTAGAATCAGCTGCGGGGCTTTTAAAGCCCAAGCTGCACAGCACACCAATTCAACATGAGGGTCCAGCAGGGGCCCCAGGCAACAGTCATTTCTTACACGTCCCACGTGATTCTAATGTGCAGCCAAGATGGAAAACTCCTGGCTTAGGTCAACTGGCTCTGTAATAAAAAGCATTCAGGCCAGTATTCACTTAGGCCAGAGGGAAGAAGGGTATAGGACTCCATGCTTACTCTCAGATCCACAGATTTACTATGCGCCCCAAAGACAGGCCTAGGCATTTCTCACCTTTTTGTTTTGTTTTTTAAATAAATCACTTTGGCTGCAACAGGTCACACTGCCAACAGTAAATTTCGGATTTAGGTAAGTCTGCATTTAAGTATGTGTTATAGGAAAACACCTGGGGACAGGCCTAGAACAGACTTGGCACAAAAAGATAAGCCAGAGGGAAGAAGTTTCCTAAGCAGGAGTTAATTCCTGAGTCTAGGATATTAGCATGGCTTATAAAATGACAATTATTCTACAGTTAGAATAACAATAGCTGGGCAGCTCTTCCCCTGTGCTTTAATAAACACACACACACACACACACACACACACACACACACACACACAGAAAAGAAAGGAAGAGAACCAACAGCTGTGGTGAGTAGACTCACATGATTTCCTGCCTCAGCTCCCTCCAGGACTTACGCTGTACTCAGGCAGAGGTGACTTAGATCAGTGGCCTCCTAGGAGTAATGCCTGTCTCATTAATTGGAATTTCACACTGTATCATCATTTGCCCTTCCCAGTCACCAGGACAGCAAATACTGATCAGCTAGTACCTAAACACAGAGGCCAACCTGTAAACATCTGAGACTAGATCACTCTCTCATTCTCACTCCTAACCCGAGAATCCCGGTTTGCACGTTACAAGCAGCCAGTGCCTTAGAATGAAAAGGTGGAAAGCACCACAGGAGATCTATGATAGGGTCGAGAGTCCTTCTTAAGCCAGAACACGTGTTCAAAATGTAGGTAACCTGATATGGCTCGGTGTACGAGCAGCCCAAACAGTAAGTCAGCTGAGCATCACAACCGAATGTAAAGATTAGGTGGTGTGCCTCGTGGCAGGGTATTACTGAAACTCAATTTCCTGACACCCGCAACATTCAAGTGAGGTCATCTTGACTACTACAACAGCAGAGGCATTAAAAACAGGAATGTCTCTCTGGAGTGACTAAAAGCAAAACAAGTCATCTAAAAACCCATGGCATGCATCCCTCTGTGTCAGGATACTGGTAGAAGGCTCATCACTGGGAAAATACCGTTAGTCATCTGGTCCCCCAGTAATGGACTGCAAATGGCAATGAACAAAAAAGCAGCTCAGGACTCAAACAAAATTTTCATACTTCATTAAAAGGAGTTTGGTGCGTCTTTAAAAAAAAAAACCAGGAAGATTCCACATGCACTGGCTACTCTTGCCAAATAGAAGCCAGCAGATAAAAGCACTAAACCAAAGCATTCTGACACTGTTGGATTTCGACACCAGAGCTAAGTACCAACATCTGCACGTGATCAGGAGATACTGCAACCTCTAGACTGTGTGTCTGGCTTTCCTTCGCTTGCTACAAAAAGCACACTCTTTCTTCAGCCAAGTGCTCAGAGGTAGAGGAGCTGAAGTGAGTACAAAAGAGGACGAGGTGGACAGTGGCTGAGGAATGCAGCTTCCTGCCCAAAGGGCTACAGGGCAATCTTGGAATATGCTCAGTCTTTAATGGGAGGTAGACTATTCTACATTGACTTATCTGCCTTCATCAGACACCTTTTTCTCACACACACACACACACACACACATAAAATCACACAGACATCGCTGGCAACTCGCGATAAAATTGCAACTTGCAGCAACAGCACACCCACCCCAACAGCTCCTTTCACTCTAAATTTGATATGAAACCCCAGCCCTTCTCAGGTAGATGCAAGCCAAGTTTGTTATTTTGAGGTCCCTCCTTATGCCAGGCTTTTTAAACATACATTTCACTTTAACACCTACATTTTTTTTTTGTCTCTAAACAACAGCTACACTAAGTGGGTGCAATGTGTTATAACATCTTTATAAATAGAAAGTGCAAGAAATAATTTTCTTAGCCAAAATACAAAGCAACAAAAAGCTCTCATAGCCTACTATGCCAAGAATTTGATTTTTTAGAATCAATGATACAGCTAACAAATGCCTCTAATGCTACCAAGGTCATAATGGATGAGTAAATATATTTATAAACATTTATGAAAAAAGATATTATGAAAATAGCCAAACTTCCCACAAAAGTTATTTGCATGAACTATCTTTAGTATACCACTCTGTGTTCAATGCACATGCATATACAATTGAGTTATATTAGTGTTATTTTTATTGGGCCAGTTTTCCAAAAAGAAAACAGGCTAATTTTTTAAAACTTCAAGTTACATGATTTAATATCATTTTTGTAAAAATATTAGAAATACCATATAAATCCTAAATATCTCTGCTATCTGACTGATAGAGGTTCTAGACATAGAATTCAGCCACACTCTCAGTGACCCCCACTTGAGCATCTCGGCTTCCAGAGGAAACACATTTTAAGCTTTGTTCCCTGTGTTGTAATTCTGTTTTTGCAGTGGTTCTTAGACAACCACTACAGTGAGGACTCTATTTCTTTATAGGAAACTCAGGAGATCATCTTCAAATATGTCACGAACATCTGCTTTAAGACGTAGCTAAGAGCAGAAATCTGAACCCTAAGGAATTTCTATTCCCGCAGGGCGCTGTGACCTGCCTAAAATGCTAGAAAGACTCACTGTGTTCTCAATCTACAGGTTCCCTTTCTTCTGACTGTTCTCTTCTGCAAATCAAGACCACAGTACTTCATTCTCATGCCACCAGCAGAGGATTTCAAACTTAAGCGCCACAGAGAACCTAGAGGAGGGCCCAAAGAGCTATCCCATACAGAACGTGAGACTTCTCCATAGATGACCGTAAGATTTTTCATTCCCTGGGAATATATTTTCAAAGTCTTCTCTGTCACAAAAAGCAGACTTTGAGGTCCATCAGAGTGGAAATGTGGATCAAAAAGAAAATGTTAAGGCTCGTTTGTTTTTATTCATTGAAATTTGCCCCCATCCTTATATGATAAAATCTAATCTTGATGCCTAAATGCCTCAAACATTTCATCCCTGGCTATCCAACTACAAATGCCAAAGTCTTTTTCCCTTCCCAGCATTTTGTAGAGCCCTATATTAAGCCTTCAGCACTGAGTACCCTCCCTTTCCTGTGTCTGCAATTCCTGAGGCCTGACCTAAGAAAGAGAGACCTCTTCACGGGATGACCAGCAAGAAGCCCTCACAGCTAATTCTCCAGGAACCCACTGCCCATGGCATGAATAGATAATCCCAAATCTTTCTTCTCTTACAAAGCATATTGGTCTGGGGGTGATCATTTTTAGAGCAGAATTTATTCTCTGCCCATAATTCTTCTGTCACAGCAATAGTCTAACAGTATCAGCCAGCAGGAGTTTAAATAAAGCACCCTAAATCTGACAGAAATCCTCACAGTTCAGTGATCTGTTACTTTAGATGACAGGTTGACAGCAACTGCTAATTTTATTTATTTTTTTAAAAAAGATTTTTATTTATTTGACAGAGAGAGAGACAGCGAGAGAGGGAACACAAGCAGGGGGAGTGGCAGAGGGAGAAGCAGGCTCCCCGCTGAGCAGGGAGCCCGATGTGGGGCTCGATCCCAGGACCCTGGGATCATGACCTGAGCTGAAGGCAGATGCTTAATGACTGAGCCACCCAGGCGCCCCATCAACTGCTGATTTTAAAGAATTAACAACATATTAAATTGAGCAATGAATTTTCCCATATGAAAGGTGATAAAAAATGGGATGAACTTATTCATCTTGTAGCACAGAACTGCGCCTGAGGTGGTGTGGTGTCAGTTAAGGTGGGACTAGGGTATGCAGGCGAAGCTTTCAACTATCTCAAGAATATGATCCATGTAGTCACGCAATAGAAACTCCCGTTGAAAGAGATTTAGTAGCCATTTGAATTTTCCATACCACAGGAGTTTTTGCCTATTTGTAAACTTAAATACAGTTGACATCTCTAACAGATAAATTTCTGTAACAGCAAGCTTTTTACTCCCTCTGGGGTATTTCTGGCTCAGTATGTACAGTTACTGTAGCTTCACAGGAAAAAAAACCAAAACCAGCAAATGTTCACAACTTGGAACTTGGAACAAAAGAAAAATGAAATGGAAATTTTGCTATAAGATAAATGAAACTCAGTGGGTAGGTAGCTAATGAAACCTTTTCAGGGTGTGTGTCTCATTCTCCTTCTAGCTCCTTGACTGACCCACGGTAGACATCGTAAGTGGTTTCTATGGCACAAACAACTAATCCAAAATGAATGAACACAGAAAAGTCCAGAGAAGTCAATAACCTAATGCTACCTACGACAGATTAAAGTAGTCCCAAATCCTTGACATACATGCCATCAAGTGGTATTTCCTCTCCCCCTTGAGTCTGGGCTGACCAGTGACTTCTCTGACCAACAGCGTATGGGGGTGACTCTATGATAGTTCTGAGCCTGGCCTTGGAGGCCTGGCACCATCTGCCCAGCTTCTTAGAGGCCTGAGCTGCCATTTAATAAGTCTGACTGCCCCGACGCAGAGACCACATGGGAAGTCCCTGAGACTCCAGAGGGGGAGAGGAGGCCTGCTGAGCCCCAAGTCTTCTAGCCCTCCCGCAAGGTGTCAGGCACGTGAGATCAGCGCAGACACTCCAGACCAGTCCAACCACCTACTGAATACAACCAGGTGACCTCAGTCATCATCACAGGGAACAAGAGAATTGCCTAGAGGAGCCTTTATTTCTGATTCACAACATCACAAGATATATAAAATTGTTTTAGGTCACTATAGTTTAGGGCAGTTTGTTACAAAGCTAGATATACAAGATGCTATCTTTCAATTTTTGCCTTGGTGGTAACCTGAACTGAGTCACAGTTAGATCTATCAAGTGGGCGACTCCTGAATCAATGGTCAATACCTCCAGAAAATATTCACCATTCAACATCTGCTCAGAGACACTATCTTTTGAAGAAATCTTCCAATCATGCTTTCTTGAGTTAAAAATCCACTGAAAGCAGTACTGTTACTGGCTATTCTTTATTCCAGGTCACCCCAACTCTTTATAAGTAAACAGAGTCAATATGATGTAGTGGAGAGAGTCTGGGCTTTGGAATCAGATTGGAAAATACTGGGTCTGCAATTTATTCACTGTGTAACCCTGGGCTCCTCAGTTTCTTCACCTATAAAATGTGATATAATTACGCTTCTTAAAGGCAACATAGTCTAGTAGAGTATCAACTCTAGGGTCAGACTGCCTGGGTTAACCTTTCTGTGCCTCAATTTCTATTTCTGCCTCTCTAAAGGGAGGAGAGTAACAGTGTCTACCCAGACGGGACTGCTGTAAGGATTAGGTG
Organism: Callorhinus ursinus; assembly: GCF_003265705.2. NCBI lineage: Eukaryota > Metazoa > Chordata > Mammalia > Carnivora > Otariidae > Callorhinus > Callorhinus ursinus. The sequence goes on along the minus strand of NW_027397075.1, from coordinate 32,093,041 downwards.
AGTTAGCCAATGTGAAACACATGGATCCGTGCCTGGCACATAGTAAGCATTCAAAAAAACTCTCAACCATTTTTAGTTCTACTGTTATTAACTCACAGGATTATTCTGAGGATTAACTGCAATTATGCCACTAAAGCATTTAGGACAGTTAATTCTGTCCCCTTCTCTTTGATCTCTGTGGTGAAAAGTGCAGGCTTTTAAAAAGCGTACATCCAGACTCCAACCAAGTGGATTCAGGACTCTCAAGTATAGGAAGCCACATCTAAACTATGTCTAAAATCAATTTTGTTATATAAATTCCAAGCATGCGGTCAGGTACCAAAAAGTACTTAATATTTACTTTATGGAACAGATTCTCCTGTATGCTACTTATCACTTAAGATAAGTGATTTCACAGAATAGGAAACATTTTCCCACGAGAAACTCTGACTTTTGGCATCATGGATTAATGCAAATTCTAAGATTCACAGTATATTAAATTGTGCTGTTGTCCATGTAAGATGCTGCACATCTATCTCCCTTAACTGGATGGTGAATTCTAGCCTCCTCAACAGGACTTACCAGTGGACATGAAAGAAGCAAGCATTAGAAGAGTTTTATTTTTCATGAATTGTTCTGCCTTTATACCTTAGCTCTGTTGCTTAAAGCTTCCACTATTTGAGTGAGCCAGCTCCTCTTAACTGTGTTAAGATGGGAAGTACTTGTTATATAGATAATGGGGAAGATGTGAGAGAAGACATTTATTCACGTATATACTCTGTGACGACACTATACATTTCAAGTAATAACTGCCTTTTAAGTCATTGCTGTTCCTCGCAGTTGAGGGATACGGTAGTCTGCCTATACAAGAAAACTGGAGAGTCTGTGCAGATATCCTCCGAGTTTTAATACCACTGTTGCTGTCAGTAATTACATCCTTTGGAATGTAACTAAGTCAGGTGTTTGAAGGGACTCATAATATCCAACTTTGGCCTGTCCTGAGCAAGAAACACCTACTTACTGCAAAGTAAAAAGACTGGTCTTGGGAAAAGCCTACCTAAAAATGAGAAGACTGAAAACAGAGAAACAGACTCTAGAAAGCAAAGGTGGCAAAACATAAGACTGGTAATTATCAAATAAATCATAATGCTGGGCAAACAACATTGTTTTCAACGCATTCGCATAGAAATGACAACTATTCCCTAGACCTCACACGGTGCTGGAGGCAGACGGTCCATCCGGCTCTCTAAATTCAATCACTTTCACAAGTTCTATATCTCAGATTAATCAGAATCCCAAATTTTTCAGAAAAGCAACACTCCAAAATCTCAAGAACCCTGTATTACTCTAAGTGTGCTATGACAAGGCAGTTCTAACCTAGGCAAATATTCTGGAACTTTATAGGTAAGGGTCATCTATTATTCATAGGGCATATCATATAAAACTTACTAATAACCAACTTAGAAAAAAGGAACTTTAAGAATAAAATGCCTAGTAGAGAGGTGCCTTACTGGAGGTGAGGTCACTCATCCGAACTTGGTATGTGTTGGTTGAGCTGACAACAAAGTATGAATCAAATTCATTGCATCGTGTCAGCATGGCCTAGAACATTTTGTCCTGATAAATTTAACTCAGAAGTCTATGCATGATTTCCAGATGGGGCACAATTATATTCTCCTCTTGCAAGGAATTCTGTTAATAATCATCCTAACATTTTCCATTTTTTGCACATCTGGCATAAATAAGCTATTTGAACAGTAAGAATGAACATTCAGAGAGCAAATAAATAATGGGTCAGTATATACTTAGAAAAATGATAGTAACAGAAATTGTAAGATGGGTCTAAGAGGAATTTGAAGTCCTCAGAGATTTCATTATGTTTTAAAACATTCATTGGGAAAAAAAAGATAAAGGAAGGGAAAAAGATTTGGCTTTTTACTACTCCACATGGAACAGAGTGAGTTTGAGGAAATGAAAATTTAGATTTGTAGTACAGGGAAAGGGTAGAGGTTTCTAATCTAGAAAGCAGTATTTTGGGTAAGAATCAAACCACTTATTCATAACAGAAGTTAATTTTTAATACTAATGGGAAAATTCATTCTTGCCATCATTATGCAAATCAGTTCAAGTGTTCTCAGAGGAATGGCAAAACTTATAAAAACATTAATTTTTTACAGTAGTTTATGTAAACATGGTACTCATTTAATCCTACATTATTATCACGGGAATTATTTTTTAAATTATTTTCTTACATCCGTAACTACTATCCTAAACTTTAATCTACCTGAACCTTTAAGGCAAGGACAGATCGTACGGCTATTCTAAATGCTTTTAAAGCAATGGGAATCAAGAAGGAACACAAAGAGGGTTATGAGACAAAGATCTAGAAAAAGATGGCAAGCTCTTTCAAGAAACTGATGCATACATGGCAACATGAATTTAAAACCTCAACCAAACTATTATAAAGACAAAATGGCAGGAGTGACAAATTTGGGGGTCATTCTTTCAAATCTAAATCTGGAGTTAGCAAACTTTTCTGTCAGGTGACAAACAGTGCATTTTCAGGCTTTGCTGGCCATGTGGTCTGAGTCACAAGCACTCCACTTTGCCATCACAGTAGAAATAACACCTGAAGAACAGGTGTGGCCCCATTCCACCATCACTATCTTAACACAAACAGATAGCCTCAGGATTGGGCCCTGGGGGCCGCAGTCTGCTGAACCCTTATCTAATTCATAAATTCTAGGGATATACTTTGCTAAGGGGCATCCTCTTGAACCCAGGAGTTTACCTGACGTAATAGCTTGGTGTCCCTTTTCTAAATCTCAGCAACTAAAATACTTCAATATTGTGCACCCTTCCGAAATGGCAAAGGTAAAGAGCCCCCGTTTTCAAAGACAAGTTCAATAAGGGCCTCTTTGTTATGCCTTAAACCAGTAAGGAGGAGAGCATCTGAGGAAGAGAAAACAAACAAACACCTGTCTGTTGGATCTGAAGAGAGAAAAACTTCCAGGATTCCAACCCCTTCCTGATTAAATGCCTTCCACTAGGATTAAGCAGACTGCTGTCTTTGTTCAATTTAATTTCCTTTCCATTATCCGTTGTTTTTATTTCTTTAAATTAGATCTTCTAGTCAAACAAAATATAATTTTTACTAGTTAAAAGAAATGAAATTTGTGTCAAGTAACAGCTAAAATTTTTTAAAGTTATTTCTTGATCAGAGACTACTCAGCTAAGGATGAAGTTCATTATTCAATACTCTTCCTTCAGACCACTTCCAACCAAGGCCAGATTTCAACTATGAAGGTGGGAGGAGAATGGTTTATTTCTATTGTCACAACATCTTTGGAAACTCTGTTTCACTGATATAGAGGGAACTGGAAACATTTAAAAATACCAAAAAACAAAATAACAAGAAAACTTTCCTCAACTGCTACCTCCCTTCTTTCCCAATCCTTATCCTTTAGGGACAAACTTCTTTTTACTTATTCAAGATTAGATTTAACTGTCTGGCATAATGATGGCTTGGGGGTAGTTGGCAAATTACATAAAATAAAACTCAACTCGGTTCAGAGGTAAATATGGTTCTGAGTAAAGAGAGAACAAGTCATTAGAAAGAGCCCTTCTGCCTAAGTACAGTGTTCCTGTTCATGCCAATGCTATATTTATATACTGGTATCAGAGTTCAGAGAGAATAAAAGGTACCTCTTAGAATGAAAACAGATTAATATACTGCCATCTCTCTTCTTTTGTTGAGAATATTGGGTAGCTCCTTTGCTATTAAGTGCCACTCGATGAATGAAAACGGTCCCAGTGTTTGCTATTTCATGGCATTAAAGTACTTAATGATAATTTAGCTCTCATTGCTAATGCAGTTCCCTTCACAAGGTGACATGTGCAAGTTAAGATTTGGTAATGAGTTTTCAGCATTAGCTAAAGTCCATTTAGTACATCCTTAAGAGAGGTATCCTCTGTGCACACACCAATACAACTATTCATTAATGTAGACAGAACACTACTAACTTCCATGACCCTACAGTGATGTTAACTAAGAACTAGGACAATGTCACAGTGAACCTGGATAAAAATCTTGGATAGTTATTTAGAATAATAAAAGCTTTTGTGGCTAAAATGGAAATTGCTTTCAGAAACTTGAATTTGTTTAAAAGCTAGCCTGGCTTGTATGTTCATGGATTTCATGGCTCTGGGCTAGGCCAATTAAGAGGCGAGAACCAGCAAATGTGCTGCTATGGTCCCAGAAGACCGGGTAGCACTCTATTCACAGTATCAATACAGCGAAAAACCTAGGACAAGTGAATGACAAGGGAGAGGGACCCACCAAACACTCACAGCATTTCCACATCTGCTCAACAGTCCCTACTTCGTTTAAGAGGTTTGTTGCTAATCCTGGCCAGAGGACTGACAGATGCTGCAGAGTTTCTCTTGACAAAGATTACTGCACTTCACCTTTACGATTTGGTAATAGTTTAAAAAAGCTCTATTTCCTCATGGAAAATCTAAGAAACTAACAAAGCATAAAGAACTTTCCAGCATACTACTTCTCACAAGTAGGGTGGACTTAACATTTTTTTGGTAGGCTTAAAAGCTCCATAGACAGCAGCAAATTCTGTACTTCTCACCTTCCTGCCTATTCAGTGATGAATCTGTCCACAGACAGCCTGGATGACCTACAAAAAGGTTTCCCTAAAGATTTGAGTCTAATTTCAAATCCACTTCTAGGCCACAGAGCATAGCTGGTCCCTAAGATGGCCCTATTGTGCTGTTGCCCAACTAAAGAGGAGAGTGCCCCAGTCTATGTCTCTGAAAGACAAGACAGCTTTGGCAGACCGTGTAAGGGTAGGCTCTTATCAAATGGTAGCATCATTACATTCCTATTAAAAGACGCATTTCTACATTTTTCCAGAAGAGAAAATAACCACTCTCCAGTGACACGGTGCAGCTTTATGGGTATGTACAATTCGCAGATTGCTTACAAGTTACTCTTTGCACTCTAACTTCCTATCATCAAAGAAATGCCATTCTTTCCTACCCACCTTTCCACTTACCACAAAGCATTCTCAGGAAGGGAGCACGCTACTAACATTCTCACAAATGGCTCACCAGTGCAGGCATGACCAGCCCCGCCCCCGCCCCAGATCTCTTTTACAATCATCTATGCTTCTGCACCAAAATAACTGCTTAAACCACTGCATATTTAAAAACTCTTAAAACATTAATGATCAACTAGGAGAAGCTATGGATTGTTCTCTTTTCTATTTGTACTGTAAGCATCTCCTTGCCCGCACCCCTTACTAATCCTCCTCTATTCTCTGAATGCGAGACAGGGCATCTAAAACTCTACATGTTTGGTAAATTTTTTCTGACTCTCAGTGCTGGATTAAGAATCTCAGAAATTCCCAGAATTACCAAAAAGGTCCCTTGAAGTTTTAAAAATCTTAGGAATGATTAAGTAACCAAACCTGATCAAAACTGATCCCTTGATCAATTTATTGCAACATGATTGTGCATGATGTTTTCTGGTGAATGCCCTGTAGTGTATTATTAAAAAGCAAAGCTCTTGGAGTCACCAGCAATTTGCTGATGGTGGGTTTATGAATTACTAGGTTTGCAGACGCGAGACATGGATTTAGTGAGGTTCTTCTATTGGCTTGAAAATATAAACTATCACATATGTAGAAGGAAATGGAATTGTGGTTGCAATAAGAACCATAGTGTTGAATTTCTTCAACCACAATACTGCAGAAAAAATGTGTTTAAAACTTCATATAAAAGTTATCAAATATGGAGACCTGTAGATTTAAAAATACAGTCCAGGCTCATTTCACTGGAAAGTGACATTTTTGATGTATAATATTGCTGTTACGTGAAAGGAGGAGCCAGAGAGACTGGATGAAACTTTGGTACTCAGCCTAACACATTAATTCATCTGGACTAGAGCCATTTCCTAACACCCAAAGATAATTAAGCACTGTGGTATAAAAACACCGACCAGGAAGTTGCAGTACTCTGCGCCATTTGAAATTTGCACAAAAATCCCACTTCCTTCCCTGCTCCCCTCTTCCTCAATAGGACACTCAAGCCCCCAAATGTAGCAGAACCTACTGCGAACACTCTGCTGCTCATTTCACTTCCAGTTGCCTAAAGTGCTTCAGGTGATGCTGCCCACGAGAACACCGCTCCAAGATGGCGGCTTACATGAAATAATCAGGCAAAGTATCATCAGATGCCTAATCAGAGCAAAGATAAGGTCTGACCTTTCAAAACAGTAAGAACCACCAGGATACTTTTTTTTTTTTTCTTCAAATGTGAAACTGCATGTTCTGGCAGGGAAGGAAGAGGAGAAATACCTCCTCCCTGTCACCATCACAACTACTTCCTTCTCTCTGGTGGCTGGCTGGTTCAGATGACCAAGGCTCCTGCTGTTTTTTAGATCTGGGCAATTACAGCCACCAGGATGATATGGACCAAAGTACAGTGTTCAAACATGACTGGTAGATAAATGACCATTTATCATCGTTTTGTTAAAAAATTTTTTTCTTATAAAGTTAACAAACCAAGGCTGTTGATCCCTGAATTAGAAAGTTGATTTGCTTGATTATTTTCCAAAGTATGAGGTGGGAAGGAGGAGGGGAAGAGCCTCTAGTGCTTCTGTGTATGTTGCTGATCCTCTAGTTTGGCAACATCTTGGGAGCATCTTCCGATCTAGTGATGTGGCATTTTGTAAATCTAAGTACCAGCCCACGGCCCTGATGCTGGCTGCTGACGGCCCAAAGGGGAAGAGGGTCTGCCCCCTCCCCCTCGATGTTTCAATCTGGCCCAGTGGTGGACACAGAGCCCTGGGCAGTTTCCCCAGGAGCAACTGTCTCTTCTTGGGAAGGTGACTCTTCCTCAGCTTGTCCTCGAGATGTGACAGTTGTTTCCGGGGAGATGCTGTGAGGCCCCTCCAGGGGTATGCAGCCAGGGTGGTTTTTGCGAAAGTGCTGATTCAGGATGGCCTGGAAGGGGAAACTTTTGCCACAAACATGACAGTGGAAGGGTTTGTTGCCTGTGTGCTTGCGGATGTGATACTCCAGCTGATCTTTCCGGGTATACTTCTTGCCACACATGCGGCAGACGAACGGCGTGATCCCCATGTGCAGGCGCATGTGGCGGTCCAGGCTCCCCTTCTGGTTGAAAGATTTGGCGCAGTAGATGCAGGTGAGACGGGGGTTGTACCGGAACCACCGCTCAGATACTTCTTGCTCTCGGAGATACTCCACATAGCCACTTACTCCCATCATTGCAGACTCTTCGACCTGTGCCAGGTGAGGAAAGCAAGAAAGAACACCTACGCTTAAGTATACATATTAAAAGAGATCAAATCTCTTTTTACCTCTCATACTAAGCCATATGCTTATTTTTAGGAGAGATCTGAACAGGAAATTAATTACTACAACAAAGTAAAGATGTTAAGATGGGAATTAAAAGAACAATCTGGGGACACTCTATTCCATTTCTTGAGAAGAGCAAGACAGTAGAGTTACTTGGGCTGACAAACGGCATGCTCATAAAACTCCTGCTGAATGTTCTATTTTACATGATAGGAGAACCTGAGGCCGTTCATACCATCCTCTTGGACTCTAGACAATTACATAGGTACCTAGGCAGTGCTGGGCCAATAGAACTTTCTGTGATGATGGGAATGTTCTGTAACCTGTTTCATCTCATATAGCAGCTCCTACCCATATGTAGCTCTTCAGCATTTGTAATATGGCTAGTGCAACTGAGGAACTGAATTTTTAATTTTAATTGCTTTCAATTAATTAAAATTTAAACTTAAATAGTCACATGTGACATGGCCAATGATAACAATACCTGATGGTATAGAATACATTATGTATGGCAAACACATCATAAATTCTATTCATGGCATTATCATTAATACCAAAATCTAATCCTGTAGTTACTACCTTTATAAAAGATAATACAATTTGTTAGTAACAGTATTCCTTTATTCAAAAATATTTTAGTGCCATATCAATATATATGATCTTCATTCTAAAGACTACTCAAATTGTAACTGACCTCAGAGCAAATTGGCAGAAGAGGTGGGAAAGGAAACCAGACTGAGATATGGATTTACTAACTTGGTTATTCCTTCCTGTACCCTTTTCACAAATTGATAATAAATATTTACTGACTATTGTCCACCAAATACAATAACAGATAACCACAGAGAAAGAAGTGTAAGACTTGGTTTCTGATTTTGCCCTCTGAATAAAAGATAAAATTTCTGAACAAAAACCAGACAAAGAGAAACAGGATCAATACACATTCCTAATGATATTGTTCATTCACTTTTCAAACTGCTTATACTAAAGGTTACCCTTGAAATACAGTGCACAGACATATTATCATCTGGCTTTATACACCTATTTGCAGTGGTTTTGAATTGATTTAAACAGATTATTAAAATAGAATAATCTGGGATGCCTGGATGGCTCAGTCGGTTAAGTGCCTGCCTTTGGCGCAGGTCATGGTCCCAGGTTCCTGGGATCGAGCCCCACATCGGGCTCTCTGCTCCGCGGGGAGTCTGCTTCTCCCTCTCCCGCTCCCCCTGCTTGTGTTGCCTCTCTCGCTGTGTCTCCCTCTGTCAAATAAATAAATAAAATCTTAAAAAAAAAGACAAAGATTATTTTTCTTAATATAATCAAACTACCACTACCACACCTCAAAAACCCAGTAATTCATCAATATCAAAGACCTTAATTTTGTTTTACCTAATATGAACATTAACAATGTAAAGTTTTTAATATATGAAATAAACAAGGGTTCCTTCTATCTGAAAGCTGGGAGTGGGAACAATATATTTCTTTTAATGAATAATTTAAAAATCCTGAAATATTTTTATAACAATTTTTTGAAAGTTTATTATTATTTTTAGTAATCTCTACACCCAACATGGGGCTTGAATCCATGACTCCAAGATCAAGAGTAGCATGCTCTTCTAACTGAGCCAGCCAGGCACCCCTAAACATTTTGGATTTATAAATACTTTTCACTCAAAATTCTTTATTAAAATCTCCCCATTCAGAAATTACTGATATTTTCAGTCTGTGGACTTCTGAAATATAAATAACATACATATAACATAATGTTTTGAATAAAAAGTTTTTTTTTAAAGATTTTATTTATTTGAGAGAGACAGATAGTGACAGAGATAGCGAGAGAGAGCACAAGTAGGGAGGAGAGAGAGAAGCAGGCTTCCCAGCTGAGCAGGGAGCCCGATGTAGGACTCGATCCCAGGACCCTGAGATCATGACTGGAGCTGAAGGCAGACGCTTAACCAACTGAGCCACCTAGGCGCCTGAATAAAAAGCTTTTATGTGGGACACCTGGGTGGCTCAGTCCGTTGGGCGTCTGCCTTCAGCTCCAGTCATGATCCCAGGGTCTTAGGATTGAGTCCCGCATCAGGCTCCCTGCTCGGTGGGTAGCCTGCTTTTCCCTCTGCCTGCCATTCCCCCTGCTTGTGCTCCTGACAGATAAATAGATAAAATACTTGAAAAAAAGCTTATATGTGTATATAAGCATTATAAAGATGTATGAGGCAATTACAGATGTTTGGTAGAGGCTAAAGTACAACTGCAAAGAGGAGAAAATGCAAAAGCTGACTCTGGATTAACTGGAGAAAGACTCATCTAACTTGTAATTAATTTTGTGTCCTTTTTTTGAATTTCTTTTTTTAAAGATTTTATTTGACAGAGAGAGAGAGCACAAGTAGGCAGAGCAGCAGGCAGAGGGAGAGGGAGAAGCAGGCTCTCCGCCGAGCAAGGAACCCAATGCGGGGATCGATCCCAGGACCCTGGGATCATGACCCGAGCCAAAGGCAGCCGCTTAACCGACTGAGCCACCCAGGTTCCCCGCTTCTCTTGAATTTCTAAAAATGAGTTTTGTCTCCTTTCACATGTGTAAACTGACAGTGCTCTCCAGCATCTCCAACAGAACAGAAGCAGTTCTCAGCAGGCTTGGGAAGCAGTATGTGAAGTCAAGCGTTGAATAGTTAAGACTGAGGTTTTAGACGATTTCTGATTTGTTTTATATAACATTTGTTTCTGCTCCATTTCCCTGGATAACCAACACTGAACTCCCATAAAGAACGAGGGATTAGCCCACTAAAAGTTCCTGGACAAAGCACAGAATAAGTTCTCTGAGGCTTAGTTTTCTCATCCACAAAATTAAAAGGTTAGTACATGCTCTGCCAGCTCAATGAATTCTCTCAAGAGGATTCTCAGGAGAATCAAACACAATAAAGGTAACTTGAAACATTCTGAATGCATGTTATTACCCTGCATAGCAATTAAGGGTGCTGAGTGGCCTCAGATCTGCATACTACTTAATGTGTGACCATGAGCAAGTTATTTAACTACCCTGTGTGTCAGTTTCTTCCTCTGTAAAGTGAATACAATAATAGCATCTACCTGAAAGGTTGCAAGGAGCACTGAATGAGTTAATATACCAAAGTGTTTAGTGTAGCTAAGTAAATGTTAACTATTATTAAACATTACTAACTCACAATATTATTCATAATCTTGAGGGCCCTGATTCTCTAAAAAAAAAAAAACAAAAAACCCTAACTTTAAGGAAAGTAATGTCATACCAGTATTATCCACAAACAGAAAGTAAATGCATTTTAGTTATCTATGCTATCTTTTTAAATTATCTTTTAAAATATATTTATTTAATTAAGTCTTTTAAGTTATCCTTTTAAGTGAATTATTCCATATAATGAATAAATTTCACATAAATGGTTTCCATATTTTCTACAATACCAGTCTAGATTCTTGACATGGCCTTCAAATATGTTCACCATTGGGGCACCTGGCTGGCTCAGTTGGTAGAACACCTGACTCTTGATCTTGGGGTTGTGGGTTTGAGCCCCATGTTGGATGTAGAGATTACTTAAAAAAATAAAATTAAAAAAAAAAAAACCCAGAAAACAAATATGTTCACCATCCTAATCTTCTAATTACTAATCAGACTCAACTGAAGTAACTTAAAAACTCATCACTTTGTGGGGCACCTGGAAGGCTCAGTCGGTTAAGTGCCTGCCTTTGGCTCGGGTCATGATCCCGGGGTCCTGGGATCGAGTCCCGTGTTGGGCTCCCTGCTCAGTGGAGAGCCTGCTTTTCCCTCTCCCTTTGCCCCTCCCACTGCTTGTTTTCTGTCAAATAAATAAAAATAAAATAAAAAATTAAAAAAATCAATTTGGCTCGTTAATTTTATTTGAAGATCTCTAAAACTGGAAATTCAGACAACCAAATAATCCCCCATTTGGTAGGTGCCTCTTTACTGAGCACCTGCTAAGTAGCCTTAGTTACTCAAAATTAGTGGTAAAACAATTCCTATTTATTGGGTACCTGAAAAGGCAATCAGATATGAAGATTAGAAAATGAGGACTCTGTCCTCAGGGAAATTTCAAAGTACAGGAGACTTAAAATTCATGCAAATAGAAAAAGAGTAATTTATATGAGTCAGTACAGAGTTAGGAAAAATTATACCGTACGATCTGTACATGCTACGGTGGTTTAAGGAGGGATCAAAGAGGGCTGGACTACTTAGGGCACATGGAAGGAGGTGTGGGGTCTTGGTAAACCCAGACACCTGGGAAGAAGAGGGCATCCCAGACTCAAGGTACAGAGATAGGAATAAGTTTGATGTGGTTCTGACACACGAGAAAGTCTGTTTGTTTGGGATAATAAATGCTGATGAGTGGTGGGAAAAGCTAGGTTAGAAAGATTATAATTACTTGGAAAATTCTCAGAACTGCCAAGTATTTTCACCTTCATGTGGCAGAAAAAAGAAAAAGGCACAGGATTGTTTTGAATAAAGAAGTGACCACAGCAGTTTATTCACCCCTATAATCAGGAAGCTCTTCAAGTCTATCAAAATTTGTTTTTACTGTAACGTAAGTTCATGTCTTGTTTTGGTCCTCTGCCGCAGGGAAAAAGGAACTGTGGTGGAGACTCACCATAATAAGCTTTCACACATACTAAGGTCTGTAATAATTCAGCTCTTAATATCATCTTCAGATAATATTACTTACCTGCTATTGCTTTATAGCCTGTACCTTCTGCTTTGGTTAGGTAAACACCCTTGCAGAATTCCCATTTTTATCCCTAATCCATCTACATACGAGTAAGTTACCTCTTTGTAACCACTTCTTGCAAAAATGCTTTTCATCTCTCCTGAAGAACACTCTGCTAGGGGTAGAGTGATTCTCAGAACTGCCTGTTAGCTACTCCCACTCCCACAGCACTGCTCCTCAAACCGCTACAGTCTTTCCTATACGCATTTTATGTATCTGTTAGTCTGTCTTACCCACCCAGGCAGTTGTAAGGTCTGTCCCACAGCAGCATGTATTTGCCTAATAGTCACCTTCACAGGGTCACTGCATCCTATCTGAGAGGTGAAGAGAAAATCTGGGCCCTAATTATATGAGTAAAGTTACTTTTCTTCCAAGCTCCTAACATTTCCTCTAAAACCTTATTAAAACCAGAATCTATCTTCTAATAGGTACCTTCCTTTTCTGGTACCCTGGCCTGATAACATACAAGTAAATACAGTTTCTAACAATGTCTTACCACTGTTACTATACTATGGACACAATAAACATCCAGTGGTTTACATAAAAACTAAGATACTATCATACAATGCAGAATCTAAAAACATTAGCTATCCAATCTTAATCCACCAGTGTTTCCTTTTAAAGGGCAAAAATATTTACAATTCATTGTGTTCTACTTGGTGAGTGCATAATCTTTTTAAAAATCAATCTTCAATGATACAGACTTATGAGAACAAACAAACAAAACTGTCAACTACTTACACTACTTGCTATGGAGAGTTGCAAAAAAGATGGAAAACATCATTCCTATCCTTTCTAGAACATTTTGGTCTAACAAAAGATTCCAGAAGAAAAAAAATGAAAAGATACCAGCATACAAAAAAAGCAATCACACACACAAAAATGCATATGCAATTTATTTACAAATATATGACACTATATAAATCAGTAATTATGTAGTGTTATACCCACCCAAGTACAAAATCAGACTCTCTCCATCCCAGGTTGTAAATTACCTGCATGTAGTTTTCAGGGGTTATTTGTATTATTCTCAGGAATACAGACTGGTTCCTATAATCAGGGAGGAGTTCCACAATCTCATCTTTTTCTACTTCCCAAACTCTGCTGACAACAAAACTGTATTTCCTGCATGCTCACAAGCCAGAATAAAGAAAAAAACGTAACCAAATAGAGTATTTATTTAACAGGGCCACTGTTACCTTTCCTACAACTTTTCTTTCTTATTCATTATATTCTGTTCACACACAGTGGCACTTTCTTCAACCACTGCAGCAATCCTAAATCCACTACATACCTGGGAGCTGGGCTGCTTAGGCTCATCCATTCTCCCAGGAGACTCACTTCTGGCTCTGTGTCTCTCCGTCAAGGGAACAACACTGCCGGAGGGGCTAAATCTGTTGGAAGAGGAGCAAAAAGGGGACTGATAGAAAAGTAGCGTCAAGGAACTTAAAAAATAGTGATGTCTACCCTTTTTATCCCATGGCTGAGGAAGGGGGATCAAACGGAAAAACAGATTACTAAGAAATACTTTTTATGGAGTCAATACAGGATCTGATCTAAGAAAGGTCTGCCTTAGTAAATCTAACAAACACAAAATGACATAGCAGATAGACCACATGGCCTGGTGAAACTAAGGCTAAATAGAAGCTTCTACCCTTAAGTTCTGGGAGACTATAGAAGCATAAATTAAAACTGGGTCTATGATTTTGTTTCTTCTATGTAACTATTAGGTTTGGGGTTGTTCCTCCCCCCAGTCCCCTTGGTAACTTATTACATATTTCAGACTGCTGATACCAATCATGGAGATTATAAATCTTTGCATCCAAAGCCATTACTTCTGATATAGTTCTAACACTGGACAACAGTGCTAACACAGGCGGCAGTAAGTACTGTGCACAAGGAGATTTTAACTGTGAAGGACACAAGAGACCACCTATAGTAAATACAGGATATACTCTCTGTGAAATACATGTCACTTTCAAGACCAGGTGTGAACCAAAGTAATAGCTTCTTTAGTTTTCATTGTTCATGCAGTCAATTTTAATTTATTTTCAAGAGTGGAAAAAAACAAATGTTACCAATCTACATTGGTAATATTTCTTTCTTTCACCTGAGACTTTATTTCAATTTACTTAGAATTATTGCTACTTCCACCAAAAAAAAAAGTTCTGCAATATATCAGACAAAGAAAAGTGAGGGGTAGGGCGTTAGCAGCACTGGTGGAAAAAAGAGACTCTCAGGCTTGTGGTGCCAGCAGTCATTGATGAGAGAAAACAGGGAAGATATTATCAAATGGCAAATGAGTTAAAAAAAAAAAAAGGGAAAAACATCCAAAAAGCTTTTCTTTGGAATTACTGTGATCACACTAAAAAGAACAATCACTGCTGGTACCATCCTTCCTCTAATTTGGTAGGTGGGGGCAAGGAAAAGTAAACAGTGCTACAAAGGAAAGTAAAAGTCCCCGAGGCCACCTACCTGTGTGATAACATACCAAGGAAGGGCAAAGATGCCAGGCTCCCAGCTGATGATCAGCTCCCTGCCTGGAAATCCGAGGAGGCCCTGGCAATTACTGATCCTAGTGTGGCTGCAGCCGCTATTCTGATTCATGGAAGTGTCTAACTTTACCATAGTTCTCACAACACTGTGAATACTTCACGACTAGGAGCTTCCTGCTTTAAAAAAAAGAATGCAAGTCTTTTGGCACACTTCCAGTTTCCCCAACACCAACTTATCTTGGCTAAGAACAGCCAGTAAGGAAGATGCGCTCTGTACCACACAGAGGGCCTGCTTCAGGGATGTCTGCTCAACAGCCATCAGATGACCAAGGAAAAACAAGCCTTACCTGTCAATTTCACTGCTTGTTGGCCGAGCCACCTTGGCTCCCGAAGATCCTAAAGGGTAATTTTCCTGTCCCACAGAACCATGGCCTGTGGTGTCAATCACCATGGCTGTGACTTCCTCGGCACTACTCCCATCTTCTCCGGAAGGCTGATTCTCAGGCCCGAGCCATTCCTCCAGATTCTCAGTTTTGATGTGCACTGCTCCAAGGACCCTGACTTCGTCATCACTGCGGGCCCCTCGGTCTGCTACTCCCGTCTCCACGTACCACTGTCCTGCTCGGTTGATTCGAAGGATGGGCTCCCGGCTCTCTACATCAGAACTCGGTTCAATTATCTGAGGGCTGGTGGACTCCTCCGGAGGACTGAGCTCCCTGATATCCAACACAGCGCTAACTTGACCTCGCCGGTTTCCCTTTGCGGTATTGGGCCGCGGGCTAAGGGAACGGTTTAGAGTTGGTGTAACCCTGTGAGATTCTGGAGGTCTTTCTGGATGCTTTGTCCTCGTCTGACTTAATTCGGCTTCAACCTCTGCCACATTGATTTTGAAATGAATGCCCTCCAGGATCTGGGTACATTTGTCGATGATATGCTGCATCTGCAGGAAACTGGCGGCCGTCAGGTAGCTGATGATATCTGCCAGCTGCAGGCATATCCGCCCCGTGTAACAGAAGGAGAGGAGCTGTTCAAAAACACTAGGGTTCTTGATGACTGAAATGGAGACAGTACTCATCTCGTTTAAGGACATGTGATCCCGGAAATAGGGCGAGCTGGCAGCCAATACCACTTTGTGTGCCCGAAAAGCTTGTCCTTGCACATTGACCACAATATCACAGAGGCGCCCCTGCATGCGCAGCTGGTTTAGATGGCTCAGGACAGAGTTGCTGAAGTCCGGGATCTCCAGTTGTATGTTCCCACCTTTCTCCATGGTTGTGCCTGAGGCTGTAGGCAGGCATTCAACCCTGTGGAAAGAGGAACCATGTTCAGCAATAGTTAGAATGTCACTCCTCTCATGCTTTCCAATTCAAATCTACTGACGAATAGTTTTTGGTAAAATTTCAAAATCGCCAAGTAAAAAGATAACTTTCCTCACGTTTAAATATGCAAAAGAAGTACCAACAGGTTTTTCAGGTCACGTTTCCCAGAAGATACCCTTAAGACCGAAATGTGATTGCTACACTTCTGTACACTCGAGCTACGTCCATACGTCCCTTACTAATAAGCTATGCAACATCAAAACAGAAGTTCAACAGAATAGAAGGGGCAAAGCAGTTGTGATAGTTTTTTTTTTTTGTTCTTTAGTCATAAAGTATTTGCACACTGAATATAAAAATCCTCTGACAACTTTTCTTTGGAGAAGAAAGTAAGCTCTTTGAATAAATGTAATTACACACCAACGGGTCGATTAGGTATCCATCCCTCTTGTTAATACTTTACTACATTATGCGTGAGTTAGGTTTATTATTTAAAAGGTGACTAATAGCCCACATGAATGCAAGCCATTATTTCCAATTAAGAGTCAAAGCCCCCACCAAAAGGCTTTGGGTTAAGGACTCTGAAACAAACTCTAGGTTAGGAAACATGCCACAGCCGTGTCAGAACTCAGTGAGGATGCAGAAAACTTGAAATTCACTCTCAGAATTAGGACAGACTAGGTAAACCTTCTATCTAAATTCAAAGTCGGGAATTTCAGGGTGGTGATGATACTGACACTGAAATTTCATTCCCCAAAACTGGTTAAAAAAATAGAGTATTTACCAAGTATGGCCAAAATTTTGACATTAAAAGATTAAAAAAAAAATAGCTGAAACACTATGCCGGTAACTGCACCCAATAGCCTTCAATGGTTGAGAGTAATTTGTATAAATCTCAACAGGAAGACACTGACTTGAACCCAATGTTTCCATTTATCTGAAACTTTATAAGACATTACATAGTTATCTAAGACCTAAAATTTCAGGAACTTATCCTGACAAGCTCACAGTATTGCCCTGCATTTACAACACACTTATCAGTAAATAGGGAAGTGTATACACTGCTTTCAAGAACCAACTTTAGCCAATCTGACCTTTTTCCAAAGCGTTTTTGTCTGTTTTGAAACTTTTAATCCAATAAGAGCCTCTGTCGATGCCATCATGAATTCAGATGTGTTTATTTTGGAGCCTACACCAGCGCCTTTTTTGTTTGCTCTTTCCGGCAATTCCCCAGTGAGGAGGAAGCCCCTGGAGTAAGGTCTTTACCGTCGGCACTGGAAGGGTGAGAGCTGTAAGAGGGAGAATCGGGAACGCCATGGAGTTGGCCACTCCGGTATTTCAAGGGCTTAAGTCTGCGTTAGGAAGCGTGGGTAGCGGGGAACTGGCAGAAGGGCGAAATGTCACCGAGGAGCGGGGGAGGAGAGGGGTGCAAGGCGTGAGGCTGGGGAGCTAGCCATCAGGTGAGGGCAGAGCACCCGGAAGGGGGCGGCGCCCCGGGACCCTGTCCAGACGGTAAGCGTAGGCGGGCGGGGAGCTGCCCAGAGGTGGGTGTGTGTATCTGGGTGTGTCCGGGCTGCGGTGGGGGAGGGGGCCGCCCATCCCGGGGTCCTGAGGGAGGGGCCCGGCGAGGGGGCGGGTCCGGCAGCTCAGCCCGGCCCGGGGCCAAGGGGGTGGAAGGTCTCCGGTGCCTTGAGGGTAGGGTGAAGGGGAGTGGCTGAGCGCCCCAGGAGCAGGCTGCGGCGGAGCCCGGACAAGGCGGCCCCGGTGCAGGGCAGCGGGACCGGAGTGCGGGGCCCGAGCCCAGTCAAGGAGCAGCACCTACCTCCGGGGGTGGAAATGGGCCGGAATGGGCCGGAACACCGTCCCGGAAGTGAAACCCACCACCCCCTCCCCCGGAGCGGGCGACGTGCCGGAAGGAAATCACTCACCCTTACACCGCCCCCCTCCCCCTCCCCCAGCGCTTTCCGTCCCTCGCGCCCCCTCCCCTCTCTTCCTTCTCAGTCGGTCGGAGGGCGGGAGCCCTGAGTCACGCGGGCGGTCGTGTCTCCGCCCACAACGGCGAGGTGGGGCGGGGCCAAGAGGAAGGAGGTGTGGCTAGAGGAGGAGGAAGAGATGAAGGGAGGAGAGGGGGAGGAGCTGAAGCCGGCGCTGGCGGGGAGGATGCGTCATGACGTCATAAAAACCTCCATCCTTATATACTCGCGCTGGCGGCCATCTCGGTCTTTCGAGGCTAGGGGTCGGCGTTCCGTATGTAAGTTTTCCTTTTGCTTAGTGGCTTCTTGGCGCGAGGCTGCCAACTCTTGGCAATTAAAGTCACCTTATACATGTATTTCTAGGCTGGTAGTGAGCCTTTGCAGGCTTCACAAAATGAAGATGGTAGATGATTACGCGTAGGGTGCGGCCTAAACTACTTGGGTTGTGGGGGCTGAACTGCGAAAAATCCCTGGGCTCGCGTTCCCTGCCTGTGATGAAGCTTGCGTTGGTAGGGACATCTGAGACTGTTGATGAATGCCAACGGCTCTGATGGCGGCGCGTGCAGATCACCCAGGTGGACCTTTGTTAATGACCTCGGCCCGGGCCTCCTGCGGCCTCTTGCTGCTCCGGGAGGCCGGCGGTTGGGGTGGGTAGTCCACGTGGTTCTCTCAATGGCTGCATCCTGCAATGCACCAATGGTCAGTGGTGCCCAACTTTTGTGCAATGCGCTTTCTCTAACCTGTGAAGTGCACCGTTTATAGTCATGAAGTAACGGGTGGTGTAGACGACCTGGTATAGATGATAGGAAAACGACATGCTTAGACTTAGTTTAAAGCAAAATGGTATTCTAAAAATCGTCATCTTTTCTGTAGGAATTGTGCTGGGCACGAATGCAGTGTGGCTTTTGATGGCTTCTGATGGACAGGTAAGAAAGGGGTAAATCCAGTGGTGGGAATCAGATCTGGTTGGAGGTGGTCTTTTTGTAAAGCCTGTGATGGTTTAAGAGTAGTGGACAGAAGGGATTTCTGAAAAATCCTACTCTGAGGCTTAAGTAGTTAGAACGTTGATAATTGACTTGGCTGCTCGGTGTGTTTCATTGGATATTCCTTGTCTGTTTTCTAGTTCTGTGCCAAAGGGGTGGAAGTGGCTGCCAAGGTAAGTTACTGCAATTCTCACAAAAGGGAGGTTAGGTTGAAAGTGCTACAATGATGACATTTTATTTGCTACTCTTGACTGTGAGAATGACGAGAGTTATTACCACCGTTATACTAACTGAGGCACATAAAATGGTGATTTAAAAAATTCAGAGATTGCTACCAAGTTTACATGAAGCTGTTTCTTCCTAGGTCCTAAGTTTCACACCCTCGCCATGGGCAAAGAGGTGAGAAACCTTGTATTATGTAGTCCATATTACTCGGTTTTTTTTTTTTTTTAACACAAATGTGAATTTCTGTACTCCGGTATCTTCTGTTAAATGCTTGGGGAACCTGAAAAACATACTATGATGGTTGCATAGTTCAGCAGATTGGATCATTTAAGAGAGACACCATTTGATGTATCTGCATTGATCGTAAAACTGGCTTGGTACAAATAGCATAAGGAAAATGTCACTAACTTAATTTCTTTTTTTTTTTAAACTTTTTTTTTAAAGATTTATTTATTTGAGAGAGAGAGAATGAGAGGGAGAGAGAGTACATGAGAGGGGGGAGGGTCAGAGAGAGAAGCAGGCTCCTTGCTGAGCAGGGAGCCTAATGTGGGACTCGATCCCGGGACTCCGGGATCATGACCTGAGCTGAAGGCAGTCGCTTAACCGAGTCACCCAGGCACCCTTAATTTTTTTCTTGTAGGCACTAAACAGGAGTAACTGGAAGTTGAAGGGGTGAGTAAAGTTAATTGAACTAAAACATTGGTAACTGGGCAAACATGACAAAGAATGCCACTAATGGCTTTTCATAGTTGCCTTATGCACAGAAACCACTCCTCCCATGAAATGCTAGAGTGCATTGCTGAAGGCATTAAATTAATGGCCAGATCCTTGTCCTGTTACCATTAGTTAGGACCCTGTCATTTGTAAAAAAAAAAAACCAGCCTGGATGATGATAAGCAAATACTGACTGAACGTGAAGGTCTTAATTAGCTCTACCTGATTTCCGGGCATTTTTTAAATTTGTGGGAGAGAAAATTCATCTTTGGTGTCTTGTTAACTATCTTTATTTCTTAGGTGGACTTGAGTCTTAACACATGTCTGGACCGACCGTATTTGGGGTAAGTATCAAACATTTTAGTAGGTCCAAAACTTACTGTGAATGTGGAAGTAGAACGCTTAACTACCAAGTTACTAGTTTTCTATGGCTGGTTAGTGAACGCATGTTGAGCGTACTCTGAATGGGGTTTTTGAAATGATGTTGATCAAATGTCTGACCTGAAATGAGCATGTAGACAAATTTAACACTGAAGAACCCTGTGACAGTGATAATTGTTAGTCCAATTAATTCAGTGATAATTAACATTTTAATGAAATGTCTTGTTTGTTTTCTAGCTTACAGGCCACTATCACGGATGGCTTGCTTGGGGTAAGACAAAAACAGTTCATTTTCTGAAGTCAAGTCTGTTTCTGGAATACACTGTTAAGTGCTTTCTGGTGTTGCAGGGAGGATTTGGCTGTTGTGATGTGTCTCTAAAGCAGTATCTTTTTGTTAGGTACTGAGTTTGAAGACATTTTCATATAAAGGTATGTATTCTATTAATCTTACTTGGTTACTAAGCAAGATGCTGTTAGTGATGATTTTTGAAATTAAAAACAGATGGGAATCTCTCTGAAAAAAAGTGAAGATTTTTAAAAACTGAAACAGTATCAGGAAAACTTCAGAAACCTACTTGTTATTACTTACTACTAAATTTGACTAAATTTCTGCAGGTGTGAAGAGTTTGGGGCACCTTACAAAGCCTGGAACAAGGAGTTTTAAGCTAAGGTACAGAAATTTCAAGTTTGATTTCTGTTATAAAGTGGTTGAAAGCCGGTACAATGATGAAACCATAGTTCAGCAGACTAGCAGTGATGAGCAAAATGTCTTTCGCTCCTATCTGATGTATCTGGCTGCAGCAATCCTATCCATAACCCTTGAAAAGGAAAATTAGCCATTCTACCACAGAAAATGTTCAGGGTTTGAATACTATAGTGGCTCATACACAAATAGTTCTAAGGACTCATAACTTGAGAAATACAGGCTGATACATTTTTGCCAGGAAATTATGGCATGTAAATCTGAATAGATTATGCCAGAGTGAGTTACTTAGTTTTAATAAACTCCCCATTTCCAGAGCCGTTTCAGTATAACCAGCAAAACTGAACATAGACTTTCTGTATATCCTGTCTTCACACACCTCGCTATCCACATTCAACATTAGAGTGAGACTTGTTACAATCACGAATCTATAATAGGTCATTATCAAGTCCAGAGTTTACATTAGGATTCACTCGTGGTATTACATGATGTATGGGCTTGGGTAATAGTGTATGACACCTACACAACTGTCATTTGGAATAGGTTTGCTGCCCTAAATGTTACTTCTCAAAGTGAAAAATGGGGAAAATGAAGGACATTCTAAATGAAGGGCTTTATTTCTCCCATATTCAAACAGGCCGACTTGCCAACCTGAAGATTTAGAGGTAAGTTGGTCTCTGATCTAGATGATAAGTTAGAATGTAACCAGTGATGTAGTGATTCTGCCAAATGAAATAGAATGATATCACTCTTAAAACCGTTCCATTTTGATTCTGAGGTTACTTTATTAGCAACCATCATATAAGGGTTTTTTTTTTTACCATGATTAACTAACTTGGAGTTGTTGCTTTTAGGGTGTTTATGAGAGCAGCAATCCAGTTATGAGAGCAGCTTACCAGTTGAAAGGTGAGGCCTGAAGATATCAGTACTGTTGTCTTATTCCAGAATACATGATGATCTCACTCCAACTTGAACTCTCTCACTGATCACTTGATGATTATAAAAGATCTGATATTCTATGTACTCAATACCATTAGAATTGAAACACAGAAATGGGACTAAAAACAGCTTCTTTGTCCTTGCAGGCACCTGAATGGATGCTTATGTGATGTGATAGAAGATCAAATTTCCAATTTCAATAAATTTTTATAAACCATCTGATCAAGAGTGCTTCTTTCAATTTAATGGTATGAAGGAAGGGAAGTAGGACATCTTTGTAGTTTGAGACCCTGTGACATTAGTTTCATTAGTTGACCTTTTCATGTGTATTTTATAGGATGTCTTGGGCTTGAAAATAATTTGCAGAGGAATATACTATAGCCCTTTTGTTTAAAATCCTGTATTTGTATTAACTTAGAAGAGTGACATGATCTGGGATGAGCTGCATATTTTGTAGAAATTTTCTAGGGCTGAATGAAATCCCTCAAAAATATTTGCTATTAAGCACCATGGTTTCTTAGAAGTGTTGATAGATGATAAAAGGAAGTAACTTGGTATCTCCCTCCCCCCACCGTACAAATTGAAAGAAAGCCTAAAAATCTAATAGATTTTAAGACGGGTCAGTACTGTGGTTATACCAATCCTTTAGAAAATAGGTATAATTAGTAGTAGTGCTAATTTTGTAAGTGAAAATTGGGATTTTGGTCATTACTGAATAATCGTAAACTAGTGGGTTGCCAGCCAATTACTCCCTAAATTCCTAAAGAGACTGCTTTGGCTTCTGGCAACATAAAAGCCTTAGGTATTCCAAATCTGCACATTTAGTACTTGAAGTGTGGGGGTGACAGACATTTGGGTTGCAATTTATCCTCCGACTTAACCTACTTGAGACAGTTTTAAGATGGATACTGCAAATCTGGATACAATGTGACTCGAAATAAACACGAGTCTGATTGTGAGCTTTTGATGGCTTTCAAAGTATCAGAAAACTTACCCCAGCCACATTGACATCCACACTTGTACCGGAAAGTATGAATTTATTGCTGATGGGATTAGCTCAATCTCTGAGAAATTGTGACTAGGTGTCCAAAGGTCAACAATAAAATTAGGCAGCAATCTATCATGATGGTCTATGGCTTGGAAGACAGCCATTAAGGTGAATTCATGGCTGGCTGAAAACTTCATGAAGACTAATGGTAATAAATTACAAGGGACATCTCTAGTATACCAGAAACACCAATCGCATCTTATTTAATAAAAACAATGAGGGAAGCAGTTTTTGAATGCCTACTATATGCTAAGTTTTATTTAATCCTTAAAACAGCAAGTGAGGAATTTCCTCCATTTTACAGATAAAACCACCTCAGGATAAAGTTGCCAGAGGCTACACAGCAGTTGTCAGAATATACTACAATGTAGCATTGTAATGGGCAGAATTAGTACACTGAAGGATCAATCGCTTAGGGGGCTCGAAGGAGGGCCAAAACCACTAGACGAAACACTTACAGGCAGGAGTATTAAAGGTCTTGCCATTTGGTCGGAAAACTCCCAGTGTATACCTAGAATCGGTAAAGTTGGCTTGACAGAAGATTGGGGAAGACTTGGGAGGCTTTATGGGACAAAGGGTTATCCAAAATGACTGGGTTTATTTTAAAAAATGAAAACCCTGATGTGACTTTAGCCTCTGGCACTGGGTGGGAGCTTGGACTCAAGTTCGAGGTACCCTCCAATCCCTGGAACACGTAATCCTTTTAACTTGTCACCTACCGCTTACAGAGGGAGGTGAGGGATGGGTGTGTAGGGTACTGTTGAGTCATCGGTAACTCCACTTTGAATAACTCCCACATTTATACTTACAATATTTGATTTCACCCCCTGGAAAATTAATACCCATTACTAAGAGCCCATGTAAATTATTTTCATTGAACAAAATGGAAATAGCCTGTTAGTTGACCCCACGCTACCAGAAGGCCAACAAATGGCTTTGGAGGCCACTATAAGGACTCTGGCTTTTCTCTGAGATGGGAAACCACTGAAGGGTTTTGAGCAGAGGAGTGATCTGATCTGACCCTTACTGACTGCTGAGGGGTAAGGATGCAAGCAAGATTGTTAGGAAGCTTTTGCTGTGGAAGATGGTCACCTGAACCAGGGTGGTGGCTGGAGGTAAGAAAAAGTATCAGATGCTGGGTATATTTTGAAGGTAGAGCTGACAGACCTTTGAGACAAGTTTCTGCAGACTCACGCTGTTGTTCTGACCATAAAACCGAGGACTATTACGTGTTTACAAGATGACTCGAATGTCTGGGAAAAAGAATGTTATGTAATAATAAAGCTACCTTTATGTGGCACTTAACAATCAGGGACATATGTCAGGAAATCTACGAGGCACTTTTTTTTTTTTTAAAGATTTTGTCAGGGCACATGCAAGAGCACAAGCAGGGGAAGCAGCAGGCAGAGGGAGAGGCAGACTCCCCACTGAGCAAGGAGCCTGATGTGGGGCTTGATCCCCGGACCCTGGGATCACGACCCAAGCTGAAGGCACTCAACCGACTGAGCCACCCAGACGCCCCTATATATAATGCTCTCAATTCCCCCTCCAAATTTGCCTAGCTATTTTTATCATTTCTTATACCCCACTCATTTAATTCCCTCCTTTATTTCTATAAATATGTTTTGTTGTCAGGTTCCGATAGTTCTAATACATTAAATATTTGCAAATCTGATTCTGTTTGCTGATAATGTCTCATTAGTAGCTTGTTTCCTTGGGTGTTTTGTGATTAAAAAAAAATCGTGAGATTATGTGCCTTGGAACTTTATCTTCTGCAATTCTTTGAGAACTGGGTTTAAGTTGTTTTATTTTGCATTTGCTTTTATCAACCTAGGAACACTATGAATCTCAGCTTGTAAAGTGTTCAAACCTCCGTTAAGTGTCAGCTTGTGGTTAATGCTCAGAGCAGATCCCCAGAGCCAATGCAAACACAGGCAAGTTTATCATCACCCTCTACCAAGGGGGTCTCCTTTCAGAAGCTTGTTTTACATGGGGATCTCTTATCTAACTTCTCCACTTATGCAGGAGGCAGTAGGCTTTGTTTGCCTGTTTCCCCTTAATAATCCATCAAAAACCAAAGTCCTGAGTCACACCAGATCAGCACTACCCCAGGGTATCAATAGCTTAAGCACCTAATTACGTCAGTGTCGGGGGCATTTCTGGTCTCTAAGGAGCTCCCTTTCTTACTGGTTCATTTATGCATTTAAAATGAGTCAAAGAGGGGCGCCTGGGTGGCTCAGTGGGTTAAGCGTCCAACTCTTGATTTCAGCTCAGGTCATGATCTCAGGGTCATTAGATCAAGCCCCATGTCAGGCTCCACACTCAGTGCAGAGTCTGCTTGAGATTCTCTCTCTCCCTCTGCCCCGCCCCCCCTTTCTTTAAATAAAATCTTAAAAAAAAATACAAAGATTCAAAGAAATTTGTTTAGGAATTTTAGGTGTTCTGTACAAAAAAGATTTTCTAGGATAGTTACTCTATCATATTGCTAAAGTGAAGTCCTAAGCTAACACTTCAAATATTCAATGATATTATATGAACAGTAGTTGTGTGTGCCAAAACAGATTCATTTACTTAACTCCCACTGCCCGAAATAGTGAGTATTCTAAAAACTGCCCGAAAAAATCTAGTTTTCTGAATTTTTATATACCTCTTTATATATAAAATTTATATATATTCTTTATACATATTTTTGTTCCCTTTTATATAAAAGTGCCATTTTCTGAATCAAAACCTTTTGAGAAGCATAAAGATTATAAATTTTTATAAATTGTTCATTTTGGAACTTTCGTTATTGAATCTTGACCTTGAGTGCATGTCATTTAAATATTTTGACAAAAGAGCAAGTACACGTGAAGCACTTCTGCCACATAACAATGTATGGTTTTTTTCTAGAAAAATCAGGTGCAGTGCTTTTTTAAAGACATCTGAATCTTTGTTTTTATTTTTTTAAAAGATTTTATTTATTTATTTGACAGAGAGCGAGAAAGCACAAGCGGGGGGAGGACCAAGGGGAGAGGGAGAAGCAAGCTCCCCACGGAGCAGGGAGCCCGATGCAGGACTTAATCCCAGGACCCCGGGATCATGACCTGAGCCGAAGGCAGGCCCTTAACCGACAGCCACCCAAGCGCCCTTTATTTTTATTTTTTAAGTAATCTCTACACCCAACGTGGGGCTCGAACTTACAACCCTGAGATCAAGAGTCACACGTTCCACCGACTGAGCCAGCCAGGCACTCCTGCAAGCTGAACTATGTGCTTTTTCCATACAACATCATTTTTACTAGAAAACAAGGCTGACAAATTGAGATTATTCATACTTGGGTATTTGGCAGATATTTTCTAAAAAACAAATCAAGTTTGGGGGCACCTGGGTGGTATTGTTGGTTAAGTGTCTGACTTCTGGCTCAGGTCATGATCTCGGGGTAGTGAGAGAGAGCTCCATTGTCAGGCTCTGCGCTCAGCATGGAGTCTGCCTGGGAGTCTCTTTCCCTCTGCCCCTCCGGCTCATGCTCTCTCTCTAAAATAAATAAATCTTAAAAAAAAAAAAAGAAACCAAAACAAAATATGAGTAAGTTTGGAAAAAAACTGATGGTCTTCATTGGCAAATGGTGAAATTCAAGCTTTCTAATGAAAAACAGAATTTGGAAAGCTTCTATCTGTCACTGTGCCCTTGTAGCCTCTTCATACTTAAAACACTTGTGACAAGATCATGGTGATATTAGTGTGATTTTTTAGATATTATGTGCCGAAATGTGTCAACATTTGGAAGATATAACTCAGTGTACCAATATTTTCCAAATGATCAGTGTGTAGTGTTACAAAAGCATGCATAAAAGTTGTATTCAAAATACAAGGTCAACCAATGGACTTTAGAAAAGTTTATCAATATGATTTCAGACTCCACATTGCAACTACTCTTTAAGGAACTTGTCAAGGTTTTGTATAGTATCAAAGAAGAATCCCTGTAATTATCAGGAAGGCTATTAAAATACTCCTGTCTTTTTCAACTTCACACTTATGTGAGGCTAGGTTTTCTTCACATATTTCAACCAAAACAACATATGACAACAGATAGAGTGCAGAAGCAGATAATGAGAATCCAGTGTCTTCTATTAAGCCAGGTATCAAAAAGATTTGCAGAAATGTAAAACATCATTCTTTAATTTTTGTTTTGAAAAATAATTACTTTTAAAATAAAAACATGCTATTTGTGTCAACATGTCAGGAGTTCATTATTTTAAAATGAATTAATACATATTTAAGAAATCTAAAAAAAAAATCTAATTGCTACTATAGTAAAAGAGTATTTATAGACGCTCTTTGGGGTCCTCAATAATTTTTAAAGAGTTAAGTGGTCCTGAGACCAAAATTTGAGAACTGTTGTTCTAGGTTAAGAAACAGGAGCCTAGGGGGCGCCTGAGTGGCTCAGTTGTTAAGTGTCTGCCTTCGGCTCAGGTCATAATCCCATGGTCCTGGGATGGAGCCCCGCATCAGGCTCCCCGCTCAGTGGGAGGCCTGCTTCTCCTTCTCCCACTCCCCCTGCTTGTGTTCCCTCTCTCACTGTCTCTCTCTGTCAAATAAATAAATAAAATCTTAAAAAAAAAAAAAACGAAAAAGAAAAAAACAGGAGCCTAGAGAGGTTGAACGGCTGGGCAAGGTTGTATAACTAGAGAATGGTAAAGAGGGAGTTAAATTAAGGTCTGTCTAAACCACACAAGCTCTTTCTACCAAGTACACTGTCTTAAATAGAGAAGACGGATGGACGCAGATGTGCACTGTTGCAGGACTTACATGTGCAACTGTCTCATCTTACTATGCACCTGGTTATTTCTCATGGTACAACGTAACTCCCTTTTCTCAAAATAAGAAAAAAGGTGTCCTTAAGGCAGTATTTTTAGGATTGGTTATGCTTAAAAAACCAGTAGCAAGGAATGTGATGTTACAGAGTTCCTGGTTCTTCAGAGAAGAGAATCCTGGAGCAGCTGTACAGATGCATTGTTTTATTCAGGCAAAGCCCAAGAGCATAAAGCAATCCCATCAGACTCATCATCTGACAAATCTCTTTCCAACAAGGAGAAATTGTTCATAAGACAGAGCTCTCTTGAAGCTAATAATAACTATTGATGTTGTAGCTGGCACTTGCTTACCTTTGTTTCTAAAACTTGCAACACAGGATAAACCTAAATTCCCTAGGAAAGTGGGCAGATAGGATTTGAAATAAACTTAGCATCCAGTTTACAATCAGATTGTGCATTTCAAAATCCTGGCTGTGTTGTTTTCAACTTTATCATTAAGTAGTTCTTTAATTTTTGAGAGAAAAGACTTAATTTAAAATTTCACCTCACTTCAATATGATAAGGGATCTAAAATAAGTGACATTTCCCTGGATTTCAGAATAAGCATTTTGTTTTTTTTCCCCAAGAGGCAAGACTGAAGAAAAGCCGAGTGAGGCCCAAAATGACTAGGTCTTTGAGATAACAATAGAGGATTGTTTGCCTTCTAAGGACTGGGGGGTCTTTAGTATTTGTAGCCTAGAAAATATTCTCTGGATTTTAGGTGTCTTCTGGAACTCTCATTTCCAGGATAAAAGACAACATTTTGGTTGGAATTAGGCTTTACATAGTCAATAGTGAATTACATTTATGCCACGGGGGATAAATGGACGTAAACTGCATTTCCCCACCTATTAAAGGGAAGCTCTAGAAATTATCTCCACTGAGAAAGGGTAGGCAGACTTGGATATCGATTCTCACCAGGAGAGCCCTGCCAGCAAGAATTTTCTTGCTCCAGAGTACACCCACATATGGGGAGATTGGGTTCGAGGACATACTTTAGAGAAAAGCTCCACCTAACGGCAAACCACTTTTCTGCAGCAGTGAAGAACATTCATACTCATCTTGGTCTACTGAGTATCACAGATTAGAATTGGAAAGGAAGCAGATTTACAGAAACAACTATAGGATTGCATTGCTTAGACCACCAAGAAAAATAGGCAGGGATTGAGAACTGATACTTGGTACTTATAAATTACACGTCAAAAGAATGTCAAGGCAAAAGTGAAGATAAAGTAGAAAACAACACTTTCATTAATCAAGGCCTTGTTCCCGTTTCATAATTATTAACTAATTATAAGCTTTTATTTATGTCACAGAATGTATAAGAAAATTACAATAGCTTTGGTGTTCACTTTTCTATATTTGAGGTTGGCCTAAGATCAATATTTTCAATTACTTACAAATGAGTGTTTTTCAGGGATTAATAATAACAATCATTATTATTTTATTATTTCTTTAAAGATTTTATTTTTAAGTAATCTCTAGACCCAATGTGGGGCTCGAACTTACAACCCCAAGATCAAGAGTTGTATGCTCTACCCACTGAGCTGGCGAAGCACCCCAATAATTATTTTTAAAAATAGAATCATAAATAGAATACTGATTAATTACTGTTTTTCTTATACTATAGATATCAGTTTTATTTAATCTTAGACTATAAGATACATAGGTATACCTGTATCTGTTTACAGATAAATAATATTTGGGTAATGCTTTATAGTTTTTCAAAGCACTTTCACTCACTATTCCTTCTACATACATCATTTCCTCTGGTTCTGTACAAGCAGTGTTCCTATTTCATATAAGCAGGAAAAGAGGCTTATGTAACTTGCTCAAGGTGAAACACTAAGATTTTGTGACTTTGATTTTGGTGATTTTTTTTTCCCATTATATCATGATGCTTCTCGTTGTATTATACTGATAGTTGAGATGTCACTATGTAGCTTAATTTACAGGACTCTCTTGATGATGCTGGTTGAACTGACCCCCCCATCAACTGACTAGTCTAAAGGGGCAAGCATTTCCCCACATTTCACATGGTCTGATCACCTCTGTCTCAAGTGAACGATCTACTATCCAGGTATGAAAAACATGATGAGAAAACACTAAGCTATTATATTACTCAGACAAAGGGCCATTTTCACACCTCTCCACGTAACAGAAACTGCCAAAAAAGTCCCAAACAAAAAATCCTAGTAATGCCTGTTATCAAGTCAAAACTGGATACCTTCTGTTTCTTTGTTGTGGTGAAGAATGTTGTCTGGATTCCTTCCACCTAAAGACCTGCTTATCAGACCTGTGGCAGAACTCCGCATCTGATTTCAGCCTTGGGGAAGCAAAGCAGACAAAACTCCAAAGCTCAACTTTCTAGATGGTATGGCTGATTCAAGGAGCTCTTTTATGCTTCTGAGTCTGCTGGCCAGGAGACCTGGATATGATAGGGCTTCAGTTCTTCAGGAGGGAGAGATTCTGGGGCACTGCTCATGAGGTCGTGCCCCCTGAAGGATTTGGGGAAGGCTATGACATCTCTGATGCTTGGTGCTCCAGTGACAAGGCATATCAGTCTGTCTAACCCTGGAAATAAAATACAAAGGTAACAGATAAGAATGTAATCTAAGGCTGGGAGTGACTAAGGTTTTCTACAAAGGTTGTAGAGAACTTTTAAGTAAGAATCTTTAACAAGTTGCAGCCAAGCAGAGTTCCCTGCCTTTTTTAGGGAACTTCTGTTTGTTTGAAAGGTTCTTTTCTGTCTTATTCTAGAAAAATGCTGAGGATGAATATTCACATGCTCAAATTAAGTCACAGCAATTAATGAGTCCTTAGCAAGGGTTTTCTAAAGGTTGACAAACATCAGGTGCTATGCAGGGCACTCCCAAGAACACAGATGGACGTCCTTGCTGTCGAGGGCCCACAATCTAGGTGAGCTTCCGAGAATTTCTCACACTCCTCCTTGCTTGATAAAACAAGCAAGGTGAGCAACCATGGCAGAAGGGCAACTGGCATATTCCTACTCTCACACTAGCTGAATACTATGGAGCAGTGTCTCCCAGATACCTATGAATGCATCTGTGAGCCCCCAGGGATTTGAGCAATACTGACTTAAGACTGAAGTTTTATTCTATTAAGAAATCTTTCACATGCAAATTATCAGTCAAGTTTTACCTTTAACTGGTAAAGTACATTTTAAACATATATCAACGAAATGAAAATACAAACTTAAATTCTTACAGAATTCTTGGGCTCGCACCCTACCCTTTTTACCCCCACCCCCTCCTCCTCTGCCCCTGCCTGGAAACTGAGCCCAAATTTGAGGCATACGGACGGTTATGGAATGAAATTTAGCTTGTCAAAGGATAGTTGTTTACCTAAGGCAATTCCTCCATGAGGGGGCGCCCCAAAACCTAAAGCCTGGAGCAGATGGGAGAGCAATTTCACATCTTCCTGAAATTCAAAACAGAATTCAATTTGAATGCACACTGAGGGTCCACAGTAAGCTTAGGTGATAAAGGAAAAAAACAGGTGAGTTAAAAAAATACCTTAAGAAGTTTACAGTTTAGCAAGAGAGTAGGACTAGTCCCAGATATTAAAACATGCAGGGAAAGTCCTGGCACTCAGTAAACGCAGCCAGTATTATACCGGGCATGGGAACAGGGTAACGCCAATCAAGAGCATGAAGATGTGGGCTCAGAAAGGTGGGATGAAGAGCAGGGAACTGTCCTATCACAGGGCCAAGGGAAGAGAACACTATTAAGAGAGGAACAGTGTCAAATGCTGCTGGGAGGCAGGACAGCTTAGGGGCCAAGAACAGGCCACTGGATCTGGTGGCTGTGCAAGTTAACTTATGTGGGGCAATGTATGTAGAAATGTTGAAAGTGTATCTGACAGTGGTTCTCTCACCAGGCTACAGATCCAAAACAAGTGGGGAGCTTTTAAGGAAGGAATGCTAAAGCCTCACACAGATCCTTTTATTTAATTGATCTGGTGTGGAGTAGTGGGGTGATTTTTTTTTTGTTCTTAACACTTTCCACTTGATTCTGTTGCAATGTGCAGCAGGGCTGAGAACCACCGGGGGCAGGGAAGAAGCAGAAGCAATGCATTCTCACTGACTCATTTAAGAAGCTTAACAATGAAAGGAAGGAAGAAACTCGGCTGGGAAACTGATGACTGGATGCCTTGAGTTGGGAGGAGAAACATTAAGGGAGGTCACAATGTCCTCAAGGTTAATGGGGAGTCTAGGGTTTTGAGTTCTCCAACCCTGTCTTCAAATAAAATTCTTCCAACCTACTTCACCCGTTAGTTAATCCCACAAAATGATCTCTCGGGATCAGACTCTTAGACATTTGCTTTCCTGAAATCTATCCTGGCCTTCTATGGAATCATCAAGAAACTGCATGTTCTTAGGCCTGCATCTGTAGAGACTCTCCTTTTTAAAATCCTGATTATGCCACTTTCTATCATTAAAATACCTCCCTGCCCCTATTAAATGATACACAATTCTTTCAAGCCAGGCTCTTTCTCTAGCATTATCAATATTTCCATGCATTTCTGACCACATCATTTTTTTGTGCAGTGTGGTGGTTCAGAGGTTGGGAGCTCGGGCTCAAAGTGCCACCCTGCCTGGATTCCAACAGTGGCTCAGTTTACTTCTGTGCTGTGTAACTCTGGGCAGATTAATTAATCTGCCTCAGTCATTCATCTTTAAAATGGGCAGAACAGGGGTATTTATCTCAAAAAGTAATTGTAAGCATTAAATGTCTCTGTGCATATAAAGTACTTAGTGCCTGGCACATATGATCAGTACTAATGAATGGCTATTATGATCATGTACTTTTCAAAGTCTTACACTAAAGGTGGAGAGATAAGCCAACACTCTTCTGTATCTAGTGAATCCTTCATTCATACCAGTTAAAAACAACAACAACCCCACATACATTCTAGAAGGCAGCTATGCTTACCACTATATCATCAACGCTGGCTAAAACAACAGATACTCTGGTTAAAAAAAAACACAACAGGTTAGCTGATGTTACCTTTAGTAATGTTGCCAGAATGTAACGCTGGAGCTCTGCATCATGAATTCGGATAGAACCACCGCCTATCTCACTGCCATTTAAAACCAAGTCATAGTGTTGGCTACGGACCTAGAAGATTCACAGAGCCCTTACGTTAGAGGAAATTTCTAGTTTTCTGTTGTTCTACAGGTTGAAGACAGTGAAGTTACTTAGAGACAATGTATTCACTATGGGCTCAAACCCGACCATCTCTTCTGAGGCTTCCAGAACTGGGTCAGACTGTGAAATCGAAACATCTTTGCCTGTGTTTCCACATTTCCCTTCTATTTGGAAGTACAGATATGGTACCTTCTCGGGTTCGGTGTACAGGAGCTGGAGGTCACTGGGGTGGGGAGCAGTGAATGGGTGGTGGGCTGACTCCAGCTCTCCGGGATTTTCCTCCTTGGGAAGGAAGAGTGGGAAATCCACAACCCAAAGGAAAGAGAACAGAGCTGGGTCACGGAGCACCAATCCTCTTGCTTCTAGAAGGTCGGCACATTCCAGTCGTAATTTTCCCAGCACAGAGCACTGCAAACAGAAGATACAAATGTTGACTTAACCGCTGTGACAGAGTAGGCAGCAAATGACAC
The DNA here is from genome assembly GCF_003265705.2 of Callorhinus ursinus. Taxonomy (NCBI): domain Eukaryota; kingdom Metazoa; phylum Chordata; class Mammalia; order Carnivora; family Otariidae; genus Callorhinus; species Callorhinus ursinus. The sequence continues at coordinate 32,059,665 of NW_027397075.1, read as the reverse complement.
AAGCTGGGCTCTACAGCCAGGCCATCCTCTGAGAAGGGATTAGACAATTAATAGATGAGACACTCTGAGCCTCTCAGGAGACAAAGAGCTGAGGATGATCGGACTGAAACATGGTTGAGAAGGACAGTCACACTCAGGCAGATTGGGTGAGGATTTGATGACACAGTGACTGAGGGCACAGGCACCGGAGCCTGAATGACCTGGCTGTATCTCAGTTTGGCTACTGACTCACTTCTCTGCACCTTTTCCCAGGGACAATGGAGATCAACCGATCTACTCCAAAAAGCTGTTGTGAACATCAAGTGAGATTTGGCATGTGAGGTGCCATATCCATGGTGGCTATTCTGTGAATATTTTCCTGACTGCTCCTGCAGGGTGTGGTGAGGCTCTGAGCAGTGCCTGGCCCACAGCTGATGGCCCGTAAAAGTTGGTTATGATTAGTGGGGAAGTACGAGTAAGAGGTCTGTTTGAGAGTGTGAGTTTTGAAGCCAGACTTCATAGATTAGAACCCTGGCTCCCCTACTGCCTAGCTGCGTGTGAGCAAATTTCTAACCTCCATGCCTCAGTTTTCCTTTTTTGAAAAATATTTTATTTATTTATTTGAGAAAGAGAGCAGAGAGCACAAGTGGAGAGCGGGGGAAAGGGGCAGAGGGAGGGGGAGAAGCAGGCTTCCCTCTGAGCAGGGTGTCCAATGTGGGGCTTGATCCCAGCATCCCAAGATCATGACTTGAGCCGAAGGCAGACGCTTAATCGACTGAGTCACCCAGGCGCCCCCATGCCTCTGTTTTCTTATCTTAGAATGGTAACTTCTCTCCGATAAGGTTGTCATGAGGATTAAATGAGTTAATATACACAAAGTACACAGAACAGTGCTGAGCAAACAGAAGCGCTCACTAAGTGCCAACTATGATATGCAGAGCTTCCCTGAGAAAGGAAACCATGCCTGGAGACATACACAGGGTGTCACTTTATGGCCTATTCTAGCTTACGTTAAATATGCGCCCAGGGTACTTGCACTATGACATATTCAGAATCTAATGCTATTCCTCCTAAGTCTGGTTTCTAGTTGCTTCAAGGAGTCTCAATAGGAATTGGAACAGTACCTTCCTGAGAGCGGAATGACCAAACGAGTTTGCAGCAGGATACTTATATAATACAAAAATCCCAAGTTCTTTTGTAAGAAACTCATTGACAGTAAAATTTGTAATTAACTGGTGCATTCCCCAGCAAATTTATCAGGGCTGTTCATGGCTGGTATTAAAAAATAATGTCGATAAATGAATTCATTATAAACATGACAGTGGAATCAAAACAAATTTGTAATTAAACAGCTTTCTTCACTCCACTATTGCAGGGGAAGGGAAAGACAGTGGGTTACATTTATTTATTTATTCAAAAGAAGTCTTTTAAAATTTATATATTTACTTATTTAAAGTAATCTCTACACCCAAAGTAGGGCTCGAACTCATGACCCCAAGATCAAGAGTTGCATGCTCTTTCGACTGAGCCAGCCAGGTGCCAGGTAGTGGGTTACATTTAGCACTGAAACTGACCTCTGAAGCTTTTCCTCTGGAACAAACAATGATATGCACAGAACAAATACAAATTAAAGAATGGACTTGATAAAGTACTAATCAGACACCACTGCTATAAAGAAATCATATTATACTTTAGTGCAAGAATGAATTTATATCACACTTGACCTTTCCAATATATTTTCAATATTCATGTTTGCTTATATTCCATACTTCTGTACATTTTACAATGATCTTTATGGCTAAGTCCACTCCACAGATCACCAGGCATGGTGGCGCTCATTGCCTCCCAGCTGCTGCTCCTGAGGAGGAAGGGTCCTGCCTTGACCAAGCAGGGCCAGAGATGTCTGCCAGCCCAGTAGCCTTCCAACAGTCTGATCTCTCCCTCCACAATTTTAGGAATGCATTATCTACAAAAGTTTGGGATTACCAAAATATCCTAATCTGCAAAACCTGGAAAATGAAAATATTTTTTCACAGCCCTACAAGGAATACCAATGGCCCTTTACCTGAGTGGCTTTCCTAATCAGAGCCAGATCTGATCTGTGTGAACAATGCCAATCCTCACAATCATCACTATGTGAGCAGTGCCAATGGAGGCTGGGAGCTGATGAAGAAAACTCTAGTTCTGATCCAGTGCATTGTTTGTAAGTGCTGAAAGGTATTTATTAATAGAAAACTCATGTAGAGCAGCCCCAACATTTTATGAAATTAAGTGAGTTTTAAATATGTACTATGTACGTAGGAGAAGAGAGGAACCATGCAGCATCAACAGCACAGACATTCACAGGTAGTTTTTCTTACTGCTTTCTTGTGCTCCCCGGCAGTCAGCAAGACCACATCATCCTCTTGGATTTCCATGAGTCTGATTAGTCCTGATCTTTGCTCCTCCAGTATGGACTGAGCAACTGGAGTATTCCAGTTTCTACTGGCTTTCGGGAATACAGGTAAGACCTCCTGTGATAAAGAAAAAGACTTCAGTCACATTTTCTTAAAAAGTGGGGATTTATTTTTCTTGTCGTAGAAAGATTTCTTGTTCCCAATAGAACATGGGATGATCTTCATTCCCTCCCTCGACCCCTTCAAAATGATACTAGAGGAATTACAAAAGTAATCTCACTATAATCAAAAACAAAAGGGAATAAAAGGTAAGAGACACCAGCAAAGACGTTTCTGTAAATTTGTGGCAGGCTACAAATGAATGGAATAGAACGATTATAGCAGCAAGATGCAGGAAGTTCTGGCCTGGAGAAAAATTGAGTAGTCTCAGCACAGAAGGAACTGATTTTACCCTGCAGAAGCCTAGAGGGTAGGCTCAGGACTCTTAAGAAGGTTTGGTTTCACAGGGTAATGGCCAATGGCTCTGCTACTCCCCCTAAACTGAATCTACCCATTCACAAAGCCCCTGCAAGCACCCTGTGTTCCCAACCAGCTTAAAAAAAATGTTTTTTTTTTTTCTTTAACTAAGCTCTATACCCAGTGTGGGGCTTGAACTCAGGACCCCTGAGATCAAGAGAGATCAAGAGTCGCACGCTCTACCAAGTGAACCAGCCAGGCTCCACCCCCAATCAGCTTTTTAGATGCTTGGTTCTGGGAGGTGGGTGGAGGACGGGTGAAACAGGTGATGGGGATGAAGAGTACTGGGCATCGTAAGGAAGTGCTGACTCACTAAATTGTAAACCTGAAACTAATATATTGTATGTTAACTAACTGGAATTTAAATAAAAACTTAAAAAAAATGCCTCATTCTAAATACATACAATCAACAGTCACCATACATCAAAGAAATTCTGCAGTATTTAAAAAAAAAAAAAAAAAAAGGACCTGAGAGCAAAGAGGTAAAGTTTAGGGACCAAAGGAGGACTGAATCCTCAAAGGCCCTCAAAAATATATTTTATCAATAAAATGAGAATAAAATATGATGGAAAAAACCAAGAAACAGCTATTGGGACATAAACATGATTGCTAAAAAGAATTCAACAGAAGAGTTGAAGAAATCTCTTAGACTAAAAAGGATGAAGAAGGGGCGCCTGGGTGGCTCAGTCAGTTGGGTGACTGCCTTTGGCTCAGGTCATGATCCCAGAGTCCTGGGATCAAGCCCCGCGTCGGTCTCCCTGCTCGGTGGAGAGCCTGCTTCTCCCTTCCCTCTGCCTGCCACACTGCCTACTCGTGCTCTCTATCTCTGTTAAATGAATAGATAAAAAATCTTAAAAAAAAAAAGGGACAAAGAAAATGGTGGGAAAGGACACGGGGGAAAAAAGAGACAAGTTAAGTTACAATAGGAGGTCCAAATAGGACTAAAAGAAATTCCAAAAAAGAGACTAGAGAAAATGATGATGTAAAAACAATTAGTAATAGAACAACTTTCCACAGATGAAAGACATGAGCCACCATATTGAAAGGGCCCTTCTAGTATACAACACACGAATGTAAAACAACCCAAAGGTACATAATTTGAAATTTTGGAACATCAAGAATCAGGAGGCTGAATGCTTCCAAAGGAAAACAATCAGGTTTGCTGTAAAGGAATAAATTTGTATCAGCATCAGGCTTCTCAGCAGTAACAGCAGGTATGACAGAAAAAAACAATGCCTTCAACAAGCTAAGGCTGTGCTGTCTAATATAGTAAGCCACCACTCACACGTACCTATTTCACTGCAGTGAAACAAAATAAAAAATTCAGCTCCTCAGGTATACTAGCCACATTTCAAGCACTGGATGGCAACACTGGTTAGTGGTTACCATATTGGACGATGCAGATGCAAAACATTCCCACCATCACAGAAAGTTCTGTTGGACAGCACTCTTCATTCGTTCGTTCATTAGTTTGTTCCTTCCTCCCTCCCTCCCTTTTCTTTCTTTTCTCTCTCTTTCCTTTCTTTCCTTCCTCTCTCTCTTTCTCCCTTTCTTTCTTTAAAGATTTATTTATTTTAGAGAGAGAGAGAGTGAGTGCTTGCGCAAGAGGGCAAGTGGGGGGAAGGGCAGAGGGAGAGAATCTTCAAGCTGACTCCCCATAAGTGGGGAGTCTGATGCGGGGCTTGATTCCATGACCTATGAGATCATGACCTGAGCCGAAACCAAGAGTCGGAGGCTCAACGAACTGAGCCATCCAGGTGCCCCGGACAGCACTGTTCTAAAGGGATATGACTGCCAATTCTGAATTTTATACTAAGCCAAATTAGTAATCAAGTGTGAGGTTTTGAACATAAAGACATTTTTAGACAAAGCAAGTGTATCTCTTGCACGCTTTCTTAGGAAGTTACTTGAGGATATACTCCAACACAAATAAGAAAGAGGAAGATCTGGGATCCAGGAAGAATGGCTTCAACTCAGAAGACGAATGAAGAAAAGGTCCAGAAAGATGGCTGTGCAGGAGGGACAGAGTAACTAAGTAAGGCCTGTGTGTGGGAGCTTCATCTATCGTGCAGGAAGTTAAGAGATAAAATTTAAAATGGATAAGTAAAAACAAACACAAACAAACAAAAACACTAGTATGTAGATGTATTTCTAAGAACGGAGACGTTCTGGCTGGTGTGGGACTGGAGTGATGTGAGCCAGAGCACACACTTGTTGCTTCTCATTAGTAATCCTTTACTATTTGTGTTTTTAACCCTGTGCATGTAGCATATTGCTAAAAATTCACATACATATTAAAAAAAAAACCAAGTTAAATTAATAAATTGAAAAAAACAGTAGTGCCCATTTCTTCTATAAAAATCCAGTTAATGAGAAAGGGTGAAAAAGGAAAAGAGAAAAAGAGATAAGGAAAAGAAGAACATATAGTAAGAGTTCCATCAACTGAAGGCTACTGAAGTTATTAACCTTTGGGCTTATTTCCTGGTCCTGTCGATCCTAGATGCAGACTTCAAACACTAGCAACATGAAAGTAAAGAAACAAAATTGGGAGATCTAGAGTTGCCACTTTTGAATTTTATCAAAGGCATAAAACAAACCTAAAACATTATCTGCTATTACCATCATTTCATAAAAGAACATACATTTTTACAACAAAGAACAAGGAGAAGTAAAGGATAATTCTTTAAATTCATTTAGCTTTATGAAAAGCTTTTTATATTGCTCTGACTTTTCTCATTTTGCCTTGACCCATTTGGAAACCATTATCCTAATGTTTCTTTCTTTCTTGTTGAAAAATCCCTTTGAGCCTCAGGTATGAGGCTTGGCTTGTGGTAGCAGCAGAGGTGGTCCATTTTCAGTCCATAAATACTGTGTTTTTACCTGGTTATGATCAGTGTTTATAGAATTCTGTATTTTCCTTTTCTTACAAATCATTACAACATGAACATGTCCCCCATGCTATAAACTCTTTGGAGACAAAGTTTTAAAAAGGAACTTTAATATTAATTCCTTTGATTATACCTTAATTTATTTAATCATTCCCATATAAATTCATCTTATCCCTGTTGTAAAGGATACTATAATAAGCATACTCTCTTCACATTTAGAATGTTTTCTACAAAGTATGTCACGGAAAATTAATGACTCAGAGGGCATGATTAGTTTTAAAGTTACTGATTCCGAGAAGGCTGAGGCAATTTCCAGGTCTAATGACAAGATAAGAAGGTCTGTTTCCCACTCTTACTCCTTTGTAGTTCAGTTCCTCCATTCACCAAGCCAACACCACAAAATGTGTCTGTCAAAGGTGGATTCAGAATTTTAAAAAGGGTATGGGAAGAACAATGAATACAGGCTTTCTTTCAAAACTTGGGCACATGGGGCTCTAATCTAATCCTAACTGGATTAAAACTCCACATTTATTTATTATTTAAAGATTATTTATTTATTTGAGAGAGAGAGCAAGAGAGCGAGAGAGACCACAAGTGGGTGGAGGAGCAGAGGGAGAAGCAGACTCTCCGCTGAGCAGGGAGCCTGACATGGGGTTTGATCATGACGTGAGCCGAAGGCAGATGCTTAACCATTTAGCCAACTGAGCCACCCAGGCATCTCTCCACATTTATTTTAAAAACTATGGTTGAACTTCCACATTCTGATTAATGGTGAATTCAACTGTCTAAGTCAAAGTCCTAGAGTCATGCCCTGGGATTAGATGAACTTTAAAAAGAAGAAAAGTAGAAAAATGGTCTGAAATAACAAGACCTCAAAACTAGTGATTGTATAAAGAGCTCGAACACTTACTAAAAATATGGAATCCCTAAAAGGGAAAAAAAAACCTATTGTAATTAACTCCTTACCTGATTAAAATGGTCAGCTGCAAATTTTCTAATGGATTCAATGTCCTTCCTTTTTAAGTATTTCTGAAAACAAAAGTAAACTCAGCTTCAAAAACATGTCTATGGTATCAAATAGGATACAAATACATTTTGTGTCCTTCCATCACAATAGGATTCAATATAAAATTTAATTTGTGCTTCCAAATGACAACACTTTAGAGCTTGTCACAGGGCTTATTCCCCTCCCCCTGAATCACAAAAGTCTCACTGGAAACGGCCATGAATGTATTCCACAGAAGAGCCTGCATGTGGAATACGTGGGGTACATGTTCAAATCTTTACAACTGAATTGTGTTAAGAAAAAATAACTTCCAGATCAGAAAGAGGACTGAGAATTTGCTTATTTCAGGTCACTTACAATTCTTTGTATCTTACTCTTTCTAAATTATCTCAATGCCTTTGTGAGGGAGACAGGAGGACTATCATCATAGCTAATATTCTCGGGGCACTACACTAGGTGTGGGAGATACGAAAAGGTGGAGACACAGCTCACAATCCTGCACTTCTCACAATCTGCTCGGGGAAGACTGGACACACTTAAATGGAGGCAAACAATAACACCAAGCAGTATATGTGACACTGAGCTTACCTGCACGCATTCATTATGTCTGGACTAGAGTATGGACACAAATTACTTTCCACTAAACATGTGAAGTGAATTAAAGTAATGAGAATGAATTCTTATTCCCATTTTGCATACATTAATATGCTCAAAGGAGTCGTCTTTCAAAATAGTAATTTTGTTAAAAGTTCTTCCGGAACTCTTCTCGAATTCTGTTCAAAGCAGGTGTGCCAACTATGGAAAACAGCTGTGTCTCATCACCTCAGAGTCAGGGGTTGCCTAGCTAGCCCGGCCATTCTTTCTCCGACCCTAATGTCCCCTCCCTTTTGCTTTTCACAGCTCCACCTCCTAGCCCTCCTGCTGTTATTAATGCAACTGAATGCGACTGAGACCAGGGATCTCCAAAGACCCAGAACCAACATGCAAGGGCAATGCTGGAGCTGATATGGGCTGGGAGCCTTTGGATAAACTGACGTTGGAGGACATATGAACACTATTTCATGCTCATCACTGGTGGGAATGATCCCAAATGAAGTAGAGGAGTACTTTACAGCATTTTTTAAAAGAAAGACAAAAACTCTAGATCTTGAGTGTAAACTCACACTCACAGGGTTTTATTCTAGACTTATAGTTTCAGGGACACTGTTTTAAAAATATGTACTCTTTTTCTTTCTTTCTTTTTTTTTTTAGAAAGAGGGGAACGGTAGAAGGAGAGAGAGAGAAAGAATCTCAAGCAGGTTCCATGCCCAGTGCAGAGCCCGATGTGGAGCTCAATCTCAGGACCCTAAGATCATGACCTGAGCCGAAATCAGGAGTTGGACACTTAACTGACTGAGCCACCCAGGCGCCCTTAAAAATATATTCTTAAAAAAAGAACTGTTCTTCTTGACGTTTAAATGTGCCAGTGTTGAACATTGAACATATTTACTTCCCAAATATACACCCTAGAGAAACAGAACTGCGAGTCACTTACTGCTCCTTCAGAGATACATATGGCTTTGACGGCTCCTTGGGGTTTACTAAGTGCATCTTGAAGAAATTCAACCTCTGTGTTTCTGAACATATCACTAATATCTATGATCTATAAAATGAGTAACAAAAAAAGGTAACTAAATGTGAAGTAATTTTTATCTCAAAAATTTTACAAACAAGATTCTAAAGAAGCAAGTAGATCTTACTAAGTTAATGTTTACAGAGCACAATCAGTTTTTAATGGGTTGAGCACTACGACGGGGTTAATGTACTAATGTATTATTCATCATTATTAATTCATTTAATCAGTACAACAGAAGTATGAGATATGCACTCTCATTATCCCCATGTAATACAGGAAGAAACCAAGCACAGAGAAGAAAATAACTCGGCCAAGACAACACAGAGCCAGAACCTAACCTAAGAAGTCTGACTTCAGCACCACTATTCTATATTACAAAAGAAGAAATAAGGAGTGGTTAAGTTGGCAGTTGTAAGTAGGCAGTTAGAACATTTTGTATATTTTTTTCATCCCAAGAATTGAGCACTGCCTATTTATAGATAAGTGGAACTCTGATTTCTAAGGAATTTGCACTGAGAACTGAGATAGAGAAATGCCACCAGTATTATAGACATGAAGAGCCACTGCTTTCTAAGTGCAAATAACGAGAGGCTTGCTAATGGAAACTGCTTTATATAAATTCTACTCTTACCCCTAGTTAAAATATGTACAGATCTTACTAATTTGAATAAACATTTCCATATGTTTGAGCTCTTTATAGGCTAGGGAAAAAGAATAACTCTTTAATCATTTGCCTTCCAAGTGCCATTTTAGCTTAAGAAAAATTGAAGAGGAAAGAATAGGGTTTTTTTTTCCCCTCTCAAGTGGTCATTCATGTCCATATAATTAATAAGTTGTCAGGAATAAAAACTTTATGGCAAGAACCTCACTCTTGGAAACGGTCTAGGAGCATAGTAGATAGGACAAAAGTACTGTAGTGCTAACATGCTTTAATTCTCTCTTGCTATATAGCTTGGTAACAAGCTAAAGTAACAACAAAAAAACACGATATAACAATGTGTGTAACTGGTTGTAAATTTCAAAGTGGTCTAAAAAACTGCAGGACTATGGTGGCACAGAGTCCTGGAAAAGTGAAGAGAAGTACCTTCATCCCAAAGCGAGTGTCAGGTTTATCTGTTCCATAGCTGGCCAATGCCTCAACAAAAGTCATAGAAGGAAAAGGAACCACTAGAGGATCTTTGTCATTGGGCCAGGAATACTGGAGCAGACCCTCAATTAGGCTCCGGATTCCGGTCTGGTCTACAAAAGACATCTCTATGTCAATCTGAAACCAAAATAACATATGGAAACTAACTTGAACAGCCACAATATTAATACGTACGTATTTATACATTCCTCTGGTTTCAAGTTACCATAGGATTCTGCACATAAATACTTAATACATGGGTGCGGGTTGGAAGGATAAATATTACTGTACACCTGTTTTGTGTTAGGCATTATTCTAATGTTTTACATATAACAACTTGCTTAGTTCCCATCACTCTCCTCATGGCTTGAGGCTCAGAGAGGCTTTGTAACTTGCCTGTGTACATGCACTTAATAAGTAGTGAAACTACACTTGATCCCAGGTTTGTCCAACTCCAAAGCTTATGATTTTTGCGCTTCACATTGATTAACACGCTATCATATAAAAACCAAATCATGACAGCTTTGATGAGTCTAAAGATTAGACAGATTAAATACCAATGTACAGAATTCTTGGTTTTTAATGTACAAGAGATTTGTTTTAAAGAACTTTATCCTAGCAATGACCATTAAAACACTGCAGGAATCTTTGGCATTTCTTAGTTGATGACCATACATGTTATAAAAAGGACACATGAAATGGATCAAAAATTAAATAGTGTCTCAACTGCAGGTTAGTTTAATCAAATATCTGATGGATAAAATGTAATGAGAAGTAAAGCACCGGCATACACTAGAGCTCTTGCAGGTGTGGTTCCAGACTGCTGCAATAAAGCATAATCACAATAAAGTGAGTCAAATTAATTTTTTGGTTTTGCAGTGCCTATAAAAGTTATGTTTATCCTACACTGTAATCTATTAAGTGTGCAATAACATTGTCAAAAAATGTATGTGCCTTTATTAAAAAATACTTTATTGCTAGAAAATTCTAACATCATCTGAGCTTTCAGTGAATCACAATCACTGACCACCAAAACAAATATAATAGTGAAAAAGTTTGAAATATTGTGAGAATTACCAAAACGTGACATAGAGACACAAAGGGAGCAAATGCTGTTGGAAAAATGGTGCTGATCCACTTGCTCTGAAGGGTTGCCACAAACCTTCAATCGGTAAATAATGCAATGTCTGCGAAGCACAATAAAGCGAAGTACAACAAAACAAGGTCTGCCTATATATAAAATTACTGCCTGGTCTGGAACCACTTGGCTGGAACAAGGACGGCTGAGTAAGGACAAAAGTGAATGTAACTTAGTACCTGAGTAAACTCAGGCTGTCGGTCTGGTCTTGAACCTTCATCTCGGTAACATCGGGCAACCTGAAAATATCTACAATTGAAAAACAGCATGAATTGAGTCATGATTCTAGGAAGATACACATACTTCTCCCCAAAAGTTCATGGTAGTACAGTCTACGAAATAAATTAATAATGGTATCTAAAGGACATAAGACATTTTTAAAATTCTTTATGATACGCTAATCTAATCAGATATACAGTAGACCCATAAGAAACTAATATTCTATACATTATTTTAAAAATATACAATGTCACCTTTCAATATTCATATATTAGATTGGCATGCAAGGCACTTATGCTTCTTTATATATACTCTTTTGCTCTGGCCAAATCAAAATACTTATTGCTCCATGACTACACTCGAGCTTTTTTGTGCTATGCCATTCCCATTCTCATCTTCAACTGCTGAGACGCAGCTCTGTCCCAAAAGGCCTTGCTCACAAAGTTTTTTTAATAATATTTCCCCAAACAATACCTAGTTTGCAACCCTCAACAAACTTATTTTTGGGTTCTATCATAGTTGGCAGTTGGTTTATTTATTTATTACCCTATTCTGTCTTACTGTATTCATTAACTCCTGGAGAGCAAAACCTTTTCTTTCTTGCTAGCTTGCTTTCTTTCTCTCTCTTTTTAGGTAGGCTCCATGCCCACCTTGGAGCCCAAATCAGGGCTTGAACTTACAACCCTGAGAGCAAGGTATGAGCCGAGATCAAGAGTCAGACACTTAACCAACTGAGTCACCCAGGCGCTCCTAAGATCTTTCCTTTTTTGTTTTTAATTCCCTGCACATCTACTAGCATAGAGCTTTGCACACGGTGGCCACCCAATACATCTTTACTAAATAATGACTACAAATGTTTAGGGTTTTTAACAAGTATTTTCCAAATGCTCATACATTTTCTAACTTCTTTTAAGAGATCAGATAATTTTGTGTTTCCTTTTTTCCTCCCCACCTTCCTTCCCTTTCTTTTTCTGACAACTTACTAACATACAGAAGGCTCACCTGTCTAAACCACCAACCATCAGAAGCTGTTTAAACTGTTGAGGACTCTGAGGGAGACAATAAAACTTTCCAGGTTCCCTGGATGGTATTACAAACTCTTTTGCACCCTTTAACGAGAGGAGAGCAGAAATACTGTTAAACAAACCTGAACCTAAGACCTGGTGGAAGTCGAAACTTCAGCTCATCAACGAAGTTAACTAAAGAGCAAATGACAGAGATCATCTCTTGCTCATCTTTTAGTCCCCCAAAAGGCTTGCACACAGTAGGCTTCTAACAATGTTTGTACATGGTAAGTGATACATGCATGCTTGTTGAAACGAATTCCCAATTCTGTTATGAGCTGAAAGAATTTTGTGCAATTCCTATCTAATAATTGCTAACTGCTTTTTTAAGCTATGTTTTTATAAGTCCATGGACTGTGTAAATATTAATGTTTAGAAATGTCAATTCTTATTGAACAAGGAGCTTATTTTCTTTTTTTTTTAAAGATTTTATTTTATTTTATTTTTATTTATTTGAGAAAGAGTGAATGAGAGGCAGAGGGCACGAGAGGGAAGAGGGTCAGAGGGAGAAGCAGACTCCCCGCTGAACAGGGAGCCCGATGCGGGACTCGATCCCGGGACTCCAGGATCATGACCTGAGCCGAAGGCAGTCGCTTAACCGACTGAGCCACCCAGGCGCCCAGAGCTTATTTTCTTTTAAGTTTTTTTTTATTTATTTAAGTAATCTCTATACTCCATTTGGGGCTTGAACTCACAAGTTTGAGATCAAGAGTCACATGCTCTCCTGACTCAGCCAGCCAGGCGCCCCACAAGGGGTTTATTTTTAAGGAAAGAATTCATTATTGATTTGCATTTATAAACCTCAAGGGAAAGAAAACTCATTTAGAATAAAAGTGTTCTTACTCAAAACACTGATCCATATAATTTTCTCAACTCTTAACAAAACCCAGTTAATGTGATCATTGTGAAATAATAAAATATATGAAAAAAATATAGCCACATGAATATAAAAACAAAGTGGTCCTATTTCAGAACTAATAGGACATTATTAGTAGGCTGATTTAAGGGATATACATACCCCAGGAGTCCTCTTAAACAATGTTGGTGTTTCTATATCCACAAATCCTAAAAAGAGAGAAGCATCAGAAATTAATAGATAGGAATTTGTCAAATATGTTGTCTAGGGTACAGTTTAACAAATCAAATCTGAGGCTACATTTTAATTAGGAATTTTGACTGAAAGAAGTTACCAAGCCTACTGAATACTGATTTCCACACATCCAAGACAGAAGCTGAAGATTTTCATAAAACCCTATTTGGCTTATAAAGTGACACTTTTGTCATGAAATAATTCCGACTATTTGATGGATTCTTGTTTACTGAACTGTTTTCGTTTTCTAAATGTTCTGCTAGGATAGCAAAAATAATTCAAACATAGTAGAAAAACCTCCAGGACTGATTGAAGAGTTTAGTTTAATTCGTAGGACATTTCTGAGCTCCTAACAAATTAGTATAAGCGTGATAAAAAATTAAGAAAACTCATAGATAACAACCAAAGGGCTTTTCTACCTTCAATGCAGTATCTTTAAAAGACTGTATTTGGGACCTAGTAGAACTAAATTATGTTCTAAGTTACCAAATTATGCTCTAGGACAAAACACCTGGAAATCACCTTTTTTCAAAAACTGCTTTACACATTAAGTGAATTCCAGACCTCTGGCAACTTCCGACCCAATGATGCTAAAGAGAGATACAATAAAATGCTGAATAAAACAGAAAGAAGATGCTAAAAAGCTCTAAAGAACATTTAGGCATGTCCTTTACCGTGTAGATTACAGAGATACTCCCGCATTTTCATGACCATCTGGGACCTCAGTCGCAGGTTATACTGCATTTGGAAACTACGCAAGTCTAAGTAGCGATACTGCAAACGAAGAGCCTCTGTTTTCTAAACAAATTGAAAGATTTTAATGTTTAAATATTCTTTGAACATTAAAGAGATATTAGCTTTAATACAGAGTGTGGATTTTCAAAAACTTCAGTTCTATCTTTAGTTTCCACCATTTGCGAATACAACACCATCCGTAATTCCTACAGCCTCCAAGTTTGTTACTAGCATAGATTTTGTTTTAACTCTTCTTTATTATTAACATCACCCTTCACTGACTGAAATTTGCCTACCCTCACTAAACATTTATCTATTTATTTAAGCCCACAGTTGAGTCTTGAAAAATATATTTAAAGACTTCAAAGACCATTTAAAAATATACACCAGAGTAGGGGCGCCTGGGTGGCTCAGTAGGTTAAGCGTCTGCCTTTGGCTCTGGTCATGATCCCGCGGTCCTGGAATCGAGCCCTGCGTCGGGATCCCTACTGAGCTTCTCCTCTCTCTCTGCTATTCCCCCTGCTCTCTCAAATAAATAAATAAATAAAATCTTGGGGCGCCTGGGTGGCTCAGTCAGTTAAGCGGCTGCCTTTGGCTCGGGTCGTGACCCCAGGGTCCTGGGATCGAGCCCCGCGTCAGGCTCCCTGCTCAGCGGAGAGCATGCTTCTTCCTTTCCCTCTCCCTGCTGTTCTGCCTACTTGTGTGCTCTCTCTCTTTCTGTCAAATAAATAAAATCTTTAAAATAAATAAATAAAATCTTAAAAAATACACAAGAGCAAAAATAGCTATGACATTATCACCTGAGTGGGAGTACAGGTGTGAGAAATGCAAGGAAACCCCCACACTGTTGTAGTGGTAGGAAGTGGTGAGAAGGTTTGCTTGTTTTCAAAGCTGTAAATCTCTGCAGCTCTCCGTGCTGACAACTTTTTAACCAGAAGTAGAACTGTCATTTCTTTCTGAAAGCTTAGCTGGGGAAAAACTGTATATTTCCTTTTCTCTCCCCCCAACAAAAAAGTCAACCAGATTATTATACTGCTTTTTCTAATTAAAAGATTAAGTATTGAGAATTTAAATGTAACACTAAGTGGCCATACAGTTAATTTAAAAACCGTCCTATAGATCAGTTTACAAATTAGATGTATATACATCTTCAACTGTAGATAATTGTGTCAAAGCTGCAGATTATCTGGGTATACTCATCCAGAGCTATTTAGCTTCGACAACCCCTCAAACTTGAGCAAAGTACACCCTAAAATACAGTAATCAGATTTATATGCTTGGGAAGTCAAGCAAACATTTTATTACTGTTAGAGCCTGAAAGTTAATAGATGCAGGATCTCCTATGCCGTCTGGCTATTTCCAAGCTAGACACAAATTTCCTTTCAAAATGTAAAACAAAAACAAAAAAATCTGAAAACACCTCCTCAAGTCTTAAAGGTAGAACCATGTTTCGAGCTGTCTGAAAAAGCAGCCTAGGTGTTTAGGAACTGCGACGGCTTACTTCAGAACAGCACAGAACAGAACACTTCATGAGAGGTCCACAAAAAAATGCTCAATTTTGTAGAAGTTAGTTTTTCTTTAAAAAAACTCTGAAAACACTTTACTGGTTACCAACATTTTCTAGATACTCTATTTTATTAATAACAGAGGATGGCACCTTCACAAAGTCCTTAATTTCAAAGGGCAGCTTCTTGCAGGAATTCAGAAGTTCAGCTGTTTTAACTTTGACTTCGATCTCACCTGTTGGCATTTTCTTAAAGAGAGAGAAGAAAAGACCTATTTTTAAAAAAAAAAAATCACTCATCAGGACCTGTACCCAGTGATCATTTGTAAAACGCATGCATTTATTTACATGTGTAAATTGTGCATATGTCGTGTAGTCTAAAGCATCAATGTCTGTGCGTGATTTTGACATTCTTACGCATATCTGTCGCCGATGTGCTCACTGACAGATGTCTTAACATGCCTGTGCACATTGGTGTGTGTTTGCAGTGAAGATTTTGGAATCTGTAGGTTCATTTGTGGAACCTGCAGAAATCTTAGTGCCTGATGTCTAATAAGTGCTCGGTGTCTGTTGCCTAAATGTGTAGAGAGTGCACACGTATACAGGTAAAATTTACATGGACCGTTTCTTAACTACTAACTGGATTCTCTTGTCCTGGAGGTCGGGAAATTACTGTCCCAGACACTTGCACCACAGATTCCACAGGGGCTTCACATAGAATCTTCTTCACAGAAGCAGCTGACTATAGAATGAGAGAGAAAAACAGTTCCGACAAACAAATGAATGTAGAGGAATATGCAGTTACTGCAGTCTATGGTTTAGAAAAATATTAACACTCATAGCTTAACTGCCATAAATACTGGGGCTGCCCTTAATGACTTTCTTAAAGAATTTAGTAAACTGCATCGCCATTTTGACTCCACATAACACAGCAGGTAAACCTATTAGTTCAGGGTTTTAGAATTTTTTCCTTAAAGGAAAATAAGGGGAAGAATGATTGATGGAAACAATTCCTACATACTTTTAAGGCAACTCTCTCCAGAGTTAGTCTTAGGGGCAGTTACATCCAATAGAAATAATGGAGTCCAACTGAAAGGAATTCTCCTGGGTTAGCTACTTGTCTCTGGATCCTGATCCCTGAAAGATAATTCATTGCTCTTTACTTACTTCAAAGACTAAGAACTGAGTACATCATACATTTCTTAGGTATAAAGCATTTGTAAACATTACCACAAGAGAAACTAATATTGCTCAACAAGCATGATGAGAGCTTTTTACCTAATTTTAATGCTAATTTTTTTTTTTTTTGAGCAGGTGGTACCCTTCACATGGCTCAAAATTCAAAGGGTATAAATAGATATACAGTAAAAAGTCGCCTTTCCCAGAGTTTGCCAATGTTACCAGATATGTATGTATTATTCCAGGAACATTTCATCACACACACACACATACTTAACCAACATACTAAGCTTACTCTACCATGGCATCAAAGAGACTTTCAGATAACAGTAGGAAACCTTCTATTACCTCCTCCTGGGGAATAACAACTTGAACAAGCCCATGGAAATCTCTTAGGACCAGGAAGATGTTTTGCCTGATCAATAAAGAAAATGAACATGTTAGGCCAAAATCTCTGAGCCCAAAATTTTAAGCAGGCAAAACAAATTAAACAAACAAAAATCCATGCAATTTCCCACGTTCTTTTTATAATTATGTATTTTCATTATGTGCTACATTCATGCAATTATCTATGTAGCTTATTAACGGAAAAAAACCCAGCCGTTGCATGTTATTTTCTTAATCATCTATTTTTAAATTTTTCTAAAAAAGATTTTATCTATTTGAGAGAGAGCACAAGCAGGGGGAGCAGCAGAGGGAGGAGAAGCAGGATCCCTGCTGAGCAGGGAGCCCAACACGGGGCTTATCCCAGGACCCCAGGATCACGACCTGAGCCGAAGGCAGCCACTCAACCCATTGAGCCACCCAGGTGCTCCTGTTTTTTAAAAAATTTTTAAGTAAACTCCATGCCACAAGCAGGGTTCGAACTCACAACCCTGAGATCCAGAGTCGCACACACTGCCCACTGAGCCAACCAGGCACCCCAGACTTTTCATTTTCAATTTCAGTTTTTACTGGTTATATATTCAGCTTACTAATGTTATCCAGATGGCTTGTCAGTTAAAAGCAAACTTTTAATTTTCATTGGCTTAAGTCTTTATAAGAAAACTGTATTAAATTTGGAAACTTTTCATGTATTAAAATCCACAAATATTTTAGGATATTAGAAATATCCAATTGGTCATTTTTGAAATATAGCAATATAAACTTTTTTTTTTAAGATTTTATTTACTTGAGAGAGAGCAAGCGAGAGAGCACGAGTTGGGGAGGGGGCAGAGGGAGAGGGAGAAGCAGGTTCCCCGCTGAGCAGGGAGCCCGATTCGGAGCTTGATCCCAGGACCCCGGGGACCATGACCTGACCTGAAGGCAGACACTTAACCGACTGAGCCACCCAGGTGTCTCTATAATTTCTTTTCTTAAAAGATAAAACTACAATTTTCTAGAGGTGGTCCAACTACTAATACTTCTATAAACCATCTAAAAGGTCGGTCCCCCAAATCCCAACATTTTAGTGTTCAACCCGCATTTCTCATACTATCCTTAGTACCAGAAGAGGTACAGAAAACCTCTTCAGATTTTGAGTTCAGATGTCACCAAATTTATGGGTCAAATATCCACCCATATGGAACATATTCTTCAGGAAGGCCACACAGTCAATGTATTTTGGAGCTCTTCACTGTTAATTAATGTACTATTCAGGAATGTGCTGGAATATAGAGATGAACAATAAAATGGGCTTTAATCTTAAGGAATCACTCTTCGTGTTTTTAGGCTTTTTCTCTACCTAAATTTAGAATAAAATAAGCTTTTTCATGCTACTGAAGCTTACCAGCTGGCCCACTCCCAACTACTGGTCCTAGGAACTCTTCAACTTGAGTAAGCTAAGGGACATTTCAGTCCACTGGTGGAACACACTGTTATCACACCCTTCAACAGATGCCACTCCAGTGACTCTGTTTGAGTCTTTCAAAACAAATCTGAAAACTCAATGAATTCTGAGAATCCTGCAGGAGTTGCAAAGCTTTTGCTGTTCTGAGTGATTGAAAATTAATAAAAGTTTGGAACTGTCTGAGGGAAAACAACCTCCAGGCATTCTTTTTTGGGGGGGAGGGAGGTGGGAGGGGCAGAAAGAGTATCTTAAGCAGGCGGATCCCATCTTGGGGCTCTATCTCACGACCTTGATATCACGACCTGAGCAGAAATCAAGAGCTGAAAGTGTAAGGGACCCAGCCACACAAGTCACCCCTAACCACCAGGCATTCGTAAGCCAGTTTACCTTCGGTATTGAATCCATCCACACAAAGTGACTTCTTGGCCTAAGTGAGAAGAACGCAACTCTCCACACGTGTTGGTCCGAGCAACAAAGCTACTGAATTCTTTAAAGGAAAGCAAGATTAAAAACATATGATTTGCAAATTGCTTGAAAATAAAGACCCTCAAATTATATCATCTTAAGTATTTCATGTCAATGAATGAAATTCAGAAAGTTGAAGTATATAATTTGATTCAGTCACTATTTAATTTACCTGCAAATGTGTCAAAAGCCAATTGAATTAAGAGTCTTACTGTACGTTTTTGCCCTGTGTTAGGAAATCTAAACTTTGATTACGTAGCATTTGCATTGAGACCTAAAATTATCCTATTTTTAATAATGCACATTCCTTCCCAAAATGAAATGAGATGTTGGAATAACGGAAGTTTGATGGTATGAATCTAGAGTGAAACCAGTCACTTGCACGCTAGAAACACTATACAAAACATTCTCAAATGTGAAATAATTTTTTAGGCTTATTAATAGCATCAGCTAAAAGCAGAATTCATGTGGTTACTTTTAAAACTCCAGACAAAAATCTACATTATGAGAAATGGAGAGTGAATGACCTGCCTCTACACATAAGGCTATCCAGTTCAGACTACAGGAAAATGGAATAAGAGCACTGACTGCAGAGACCAGGAGGAAGTACTGTTTAAGAGGAGAGAGCCCTTCACTGCTTTCACCTGGAGTTCTCCTCTGTGAACTGAGCACCAGCGTTCTGGAGAGAGAACCCCGGATCAGGTGGGCGATCCTTCCGGTGGGTGTGGAAAAACCCCAGTATTGCCGACTTATCCAACAGGAGAACATGTTGGAGCCGCAGGATGGCGAGAGACGCTCACGAATCCCAGGCTGCCGGTGTTGGATGATGATCAAAAGTCACTTTTGGAAATATACACAAATCCCTTAAAATGCTAGTTGTTCTCGCTCTCTTCTCCAATATTTAAGCCCTTCTCCGCTGAATATTCAACTCCACGTGTCTAGAAACTAGATAAATCTACAAGTTCTTGGGGCCCTTGGAAAGCGGGTAGGGGAAAGAGCCTTTCTCCACCTCCAATGCATCAGTTTCCACTTCTAACCAACCGAACTGCAGCCCCAGAAGACCCGAGAGAACCCTTCCACACAGCAGGGCAGAGTGGGACTCCGCAACCATACAGAGGCGGAAGGGGCTGACCAACAAGCGCCCGCCCTTCCCTTCCTTCCACGCTTCCCCGAAGGTTCCCGCAGGCCGAACTTGGAAAACAGGAAGGAACTCGGCCTCAGGTTTTAAATCTCTCCGACCTGGCGGCCGCCTTCCGGTCTTCAGAAAGAGAAAGGTCAGCAAACCCGAAACCTTCTCAGGTCCAGAACCCACACCCGGATCATCATTGAGAGCCAAGCGCTCCTCGTTTGGCTCCGAGAGCGCTCAAGTTACGGTGAAGGCATTCAACCAATCAGAGCAGAGGTGCTGCCGCCATGCTTACTATGGGCGGAAATTTGAAGGAACGCTTCGCTCAGGTAGAAAAGCGCTGAAGACTAACACCGCGCGGTCAGCCAAGTTGACGATTATGGTTAGGTCGTTCGACCTCAGTTAAAATGGCGACCGTAGTTGCTTCACTAACGGGTGATCGGCACCAGGGAGTCTTCCGGCGTCCCGCCGCAGAGCGAGACGGGAAACTATTTTAAACTGAGGCCGCGGCTGAGCGCTGTTTTGCAGCTTCTCAAAGGCGGGATTTCCGAGCTAGCTGGGCCTCTGAAGGGCTCAGGTGGAGAGGGGAGAGTTGGGACCCATTGTCCCTTGCCCTTCCCCTCCTCGGGCAGAGGCCGACTCCGCAGAAGCGAGGGTCGCAGAGCTGGGTTAGCGGAAATGCCCCTCCTGGGGTGAAGTCTCCGGACATCTGAGGAAGCGAGTTTGTGTCCCTGGTGAACCCAGTTATTGTGGAGCGAGAGGGAATTTGGAGGGGCCGAGGATTCCTCCAAACTCTCTCTTACCTGCCATTTTGGCGGCTTTTTTTTTTTTTTTTTTTTTTTAAACTTCAGGGGATTTTAGTCTACCTACTTTTGGAACCAGAATTGAAGAATGACTCTTGAAGCCGGAATGGGTGACAGTGTCATCACGGTATTTTATTGGTAAGAAGTTTTATCTTTGTCCAGGACTGGCCGTAAACTTTATGTTTTGCCCTGCCGTGTGCTCGTTATTTCTACAAGACTTTTGTGTTTAGGTGGCTGCACACTACGTGCTTGGTACTCGGCCAAGCATTGGAAGTGGGATTTAGGTATTGGTAGCAATGTAAAAAGTCAGGGTCCCTTCCTTCATGGATTTACCACAAGAAATACAACTAAGTTGTAACTGTGTGTTATGAACTACAAGTGCAAGAAGAGCTGGTGATACTCTGGATACCGGCCGGCTTCTGAGGACGTGAAACCTCCAGGATGGATGGCATTTGGTCAGGCAAATGGGAGGAGAGAACCATCCTTAGTTGGCTGAAGGCTGAATAAAAAAGGGAGCAGAGGCAAACATGACAGGCACTAAGGGGAGTAGTAGGTGATGATCAGTCTAGGGCAGTGGTTCTTAATCTTTTCAAAAATTGTGTACTGGACCTTTCTTCCTCCCTCTCCACCACCAAATACACATGCATACCAACATATTGCATACAACCTTAGAGGGTTGTTGGATTTTGGAAAGGCCATTTGTCCATAGATCTTGGGCTGAGAACTCCTGAAATAGAAAATGAACCTGGATAGTATCAAATAATAAGATCAGATCATGTAGTGCCATGGAACTCAGAGAAGTTCTGACTTCATCTGAAAGATGGATGGAAATTGTTAGGGGATCTCCAGCAAGGTAATGACAAGATGGAAGTGGTGTCTATGGATCACTCCTTATGGACTGGGGAAAGGGGTTAAGAATGGGACACTAAAATAATGAGTCAAGATATATCTTTAACCTTTTACTTATTGGGCAGGGCAAAATTGTCCTTTATTGAGTGCAGAGTGAGAGAATAAAATAGATGTAAGTCATTTTCTAATCTTTCATGCGTGGTTTGGGATATTTCACATTACCATAATATTAAATACTGAGGGGAAAGGTTTTCTCAAAACCAACTGACTCCATGCTAATAGTCCTTTTCTCATCTATGTAGATTTTTAAATCAATTTTTGGAATTCATAGCATTTCTCTTTTAAGGAGTCAGATTTAGCAGGGCTTCTTTTGCCTTGAAATTGATCTCTATTGAAAGGCAAGGGGAGGAGGGTGGGGGGATGGGTTAGCCTGGTGATGGGTATTGAGGAGGGCACATTCTGCATGGAGCACTGGGTGTTATGAACAAACAATGAATCATGGAACAGTACACCAAAACAAATTATGTAATATATGGTGATTAACATAACAATAAAAAAATTAAAAAAAAAAAGAAAGGCAATGTGAGGGGTGCCTGGGTGGCTCGGTTGTTGGGCGTCTGCCTTCGGCTCGGGTCATGATCCCAGGGTCCTGGGATCGAGCCCCACATCGGGCTCTCTGCTCCGCGGGGGACCTGCTTCTCCCTCTCCCACTCCCCTTGCTTGTGTTCCCTCTCTCGCTGTGTCTCTCTCTGTCAAATGGATAAATAAAATCTTTAAAAAAAAAAAAAAGAAAGGCAATGTGAAAAAAGAGATAAGAGCACCCACTCTGGCATTATACTGTCTGGGTTCAAATCCTGGTTCTTGCCTTCTTTACCTGTATGACTTTGGCAGATTACTGAACTTCTTTGTCTTTTCGTCTGTCAACTGGGTATATAATAAACCACCTCATGGGGATTGAGGATTAAATGAGACAGTATTTGTTAGGGGCTTGGACAAGTACCTGGCACCTGATGAATACCCAATAAATGTTAGCAATTAATCCAAATAAAAATTTGAAAGAAACATTCTGTTTAGATGGGACTGATTAAAATCCCTCCCCCCTGTTTTTTGCTTTTTTTTTTTTTTTAAGATTATTTATTTATTTGACAGAGAGAAAGCACGAGCAGGGAGAGTGGGAGAGGAAGAAGCAGGCTCCCCGCCAAGGAGGGAGCCCAGTGAGGGACTTGATCCCAGGACCCTGGGATCATGACCTGAGCCAAAGGCAGACGCTTAACCATCTGAGCCACCCAGGCACCCGTTTTTTTTTTTTTTTTTTTAAAAGACAGCGCCAGAGAAGGGTGGATGTAGGGGCAGAGGGAGAGAGAGAATCTCAAGCAGGCTCCATGCCCGGTGCACGGGGCTCAATCTCACGACCCTGAGATCATGACCTGAGCCGAATTCAAGAGTCAGATTCTTAACTGACTGAGATAACTAGGTGCCCTAAAACTCCCTTTTAAAGAGGTAATTCAGTATGCATTTAAAGATAGAATGCTTTAAAATAGCTGTTATTTAAATTGTGTAGTGTATGATCTTGCTTGGGCATTATCTGAGCATTGAGAAATGCATATTTAACCTGTGAAGTTTTGTGCAAGATACAGAGGGTGTCCTACTTTGACATAATAAAATTTAAATGTAGTAATAAATACAAGTTTTCATTTTTTTAAAAGGTTTTATTTGAGAGAGAGAGCACGCATGCACGCAAACACAAGCGGAGGGAAGGGGAGAGGGAGAAGCAGACTCCCTGCTGAGCAGGGAGCCTGATGTGGGGCTCTATCCTATGTGGGGCTGGATCCGGGCACTTCGGGATCACGACCTGAGCCGAAGGCAGACTCTTAACTGACTGAGCCACCCAGGCGCCCCTACAAGTTTTCATTTGTGCAAAACTGTTATCAAAGGGTAACTGTGCCAATACGTGGGAGTAATTATTATAACTTTTAAATCATAATTCCTTTCAATGAAAGTTATAATTTCAGAGTTCTATGAAATTCTTCTGTTCTTTTTTTTTTTTTTAAGATTTTATTTATTTATTTGACAGAGAGAGAGACACAGCGAGAGAGGGAACACAAGCAAGGGGAGTGGGAGACGGAGAAGCAGGCTTCCCGCTGATCAGGGAACCCAATGCGGGACCCGATCCCAGGACTCTGGGATCATGACCTGAGCCGAAGGCAGACGCTCAGTGACTAAGCCACTCAGGCGCCCCTCTTCTGTCCATTTAAACTGATACTTGTTAAGGGAGGTGGGCGGAGAGGGGTTGGGTTAAATGGGTGATGGGTATTAAGGAGGGTACTTGTGATGAGCAACTGGGAGTTGTATGTAAGTGATGAATCTCTAAATTCTACTCCTGAATCTAATACTACACTGTATGTTAACTAACTGGAATTTAAAGAAAAACTTGAAACTACAAAAACTAACAAACAAAAAAACCCTGCAATACTTGCTAACAATTAAAGAATACTCAGCATTATATTAGGATAATTGTACAAGAGAAATATAAAGCATGATTTCAAAGTATTTTAGTCTTGTCGGGAAGAGAAAAAATGCACACCAAAAAAAATTGTACAAGGAACTATATGAATATGGGCCAAAATGAGTGATACAGACTAGATGATCAAGGAGAGCTATGTGGGCTGGGATATTATTAATCTCCAAATAGGTTTCATTTTATGAAACATATTGAGAGATTTTGTTAGACTCATCGAGAGGATTTTTGGGCTTTTAAAAAATATTTACCCCTGAGATCTCATTCTGTAAACACACACAGCCATGCCCCCATACACATTGCTTCCAGGAAGGAGCTATTGATACAGACAGAAGTGCTTATGCACTTCATAGATATTCTGGGGAAAAAAGATTAACAAAACCCTTCTACTTGAAAAGAGATCAAATTCAAGCATGGTCCTAAAGGGGATGGGTAAGGAACATGATTGATAGGCGAAAACATGAAGACAAGAATATGTTTATGCCTAGAAGTAGGACAAGAGCAAGCTGAATTACAAAAGATCTTAAATAGCAGAGAAGTAGAATTTTTCTTATCACTGTAAAGTTTTTTTGCACAGGCGACTAATAATAAAGTGTCACTGCTGAAGAATGGATTACCCTTAGATACTGTAATAAGAACCTAGAAGTAGCTTTGGGATGACAGAGACTGTTGAAGGAAAAACTCAAAGAATGTGCTTAATGACTACATGTTCAAGAATGAAAGTGGGAGAATACTTTTCTCCCACTTTAAATGAATTTAACGTAGAAAATTGGCAGGAATTTGAAAATGGACCAGCTAACTTTTGGAGGATGTTGGGCAGGAGTTTAATTTAGTTTTGAACATTCTGTGTTTGAGGTATCAGTAAGATATTCATAAAAATAGCCTATAGCCAATGAGAAATACAGGACTTGGTTAAAAACTCAAATCTGGGGGTAAGTGGCGGGGCGGGTGAGGAAGGGAAAGAAAGAATTCCTTTATAGCAAGGAGAAGAAGGATCAGTGAAACTATAAGCATGAATTAACTTTTTAGTGTTCAGAATTCTGGTTTTATTTCTCTTTATGTAGACCATGGATTCTTATGATACGTCAGAATCGACTCCTAGGCACAGTGCATCCTCAAGGCTTAAAGATTACTTTATAGGTGCCACCCCTTTGCAGAAACGATTAGAATCAGTCAGGAAGCTGACTTCATTTATCCCAACTCCACCTCGAAGGAAAATTCCTCAGTGTTCACAATTACAGGTATGGCTTTTGTGTTCCTTCGTGTTACTCAATAATTGAGAAAATCTGTGAGCAAAACATTTTGATTTTTGTTACTTTTTAATATTTTTAATGTCTTCTTAATCTCTCAGATAATAAAATAAATGGAAATAGCAAAAACAAACAGTTATTCACACTATCAATACCGCCTCTGTTATGTCTTAATTTCCTTTAATTTGGAGCATTTCCACAGTATTTCTTTGTTTTTTATGACATCGATGTTTTGAAGAATGTAGTCTCCTCGCCTTTCCTTTTTATTTTATTTTATTTTTTTTAAAGATTTTTATTTATTTATTATTTGACAGGGAGAGAGACAGTAAGAGAGGGAACACAAGCAGGGGGGAATGGGAAAGGGAGAAGCAGGCTTCCCGCCGAGCAGGGAGCCCGATGCGGGGCTCGATCCCAGGACCCCGGGATCATGACCCGAGCCAAAGGCAGATGCTCAAAGACTGAGCCACCCAGGTGCCCCTCCCCTTTCCTTTTTAAATAGAATATTCTTTGTTTTGTATTTGTCTGATGTCTCCTCATGGTTAGATTGAAGATATGTATTGGCTGGAACACAGTCCTTTTTGGGGAATAACATCTGGTAGCACGGAGGTGATGTCAGTTTTGATCATCCTGTCAAGGTGTTGCCCAGTGGTTTACTGTTTTATTCCTCTCTGCATCTAATAAGCAGTCTGGGAAACACTTGAGAATAATGTAAATATTCTGTTCCTCATCAAAATTTCCCCTTACACTTAACATCTATCGATAATATTTGTCTGGTTCTATCTTTATCATCATGGTCACAGTATAATGATTTTCCAACTCCATTTGCTCCATATTTACCAACCAGCCTTTGGCATTCTATTATAAACCCTTCTCATTTCTCCTTCATTTATTTATTTATTTATTTGGCTTAATGAATTTTTGTTTTTCAAATTTTTCTAAATCATTACTAAATTATTTTGATGTTTATATTGTCTCCAGTTTGTCTGCTGGCAACATTCTCTGTTTTGATTATTCATAAACAACTCTGAAGGTAACATTAGTAATTTGTGATTTCACTGGACCATGAAATAAAACCCTAGTCAGTGTGAGTTTGATGTGTGGTCTTGAGAAACATAGCAAGAAGTCTGGCTGATCAGTCACCCACATCCGCCCTATAGTCTTGTTTTCTTGTCCATGTTGTGTGCCTCATATCTCTTGAGATGTGGGAAAATTTTTGCTTCTTTCTGAAAAGTTTCTTAAATTACTAGTGCTGTTAATGAAAGTGATGGCTCCTAACCATAAAACAGAAATTGTATATAAAGATTGGAATGTCCAATTCATTTCCTTATCTCTGTGAAACAAATACTTTTCCCGTACCTTTTGATCATAACAAGAAAAAAGTTTATAACTTTTTATACAAGTTTTATAAAAGTTTCCATGAACACTCTAGTCAGAAGAAATAGTTTTATCAGGTAGACAACTGTAATGCAAGTTCCAAAAGATAGTTGGAGCTGTAAGACTATGTCAGAAACTATGGATTTTATAGAAAAATTCAATTCAGGATAAAAGTAGGAACCTGTATGGGGGTGTTTGTGAAGACCCTCAATAATGTCATAGGGCCAATATGAAGGAAGTGTTTTTGTTTTTGATGGTACCCATGGTTCTAATAGAACATGGCAGAAATGCTCCCAAGTATCTTTTTATTTAATCTACTGAATTTGACATTGTGTCATAGAGTGGATTTACCACCAAATGTTTAAGAAAATTACATAATTAAAACTAATCAAATGCTCCAGGAATAGTTACTGTTTTCAAAATCTATAATTTTAAATTTCTAAAAGTCAAACAAATGTTCATCTAATATTTATTGAACAGCCGTTCTAGATGCTAGAGATATAGCACCTAATAAAATAGACAAAATCCCTGTTCTTGTCATACTTACACTCTAGTAAGGAAGCCAGACAGTAAAAATCAGACAAACATATAATGTCATATAGTAATAAATGCTTTGAAAAAAAAGGCATGTTAAGGAGATATAAAGTGACAAAATTGGAGTGAGACAGAATTAGTTAGAGTAGCCTCTTGAGTGACATTTGGACAGACCTGAGTGAAGGAAAGGAACATGCCATGTGAACACATATGGGAAGAGTATTCCAGAGTGATGGTACAGCAAATGAAAAGACTTGTTCAGGGATCTTCAGAGTTCTGCAAACTCTCTTTTGGCTGGAGTGTAAAGATCAGGTACCCAGTAATAGATTTGTATTAAGTATTTAAAATACTATGATAAAGAATTAGGAAATATTAGTAAATGAGAATTTAAACTTGTCTTGACTTTTGTTTTCCTGTAGGAAGATAATGATCCTCAAAAAGTTGCATTCCTTCTGCATAAACAATGGACTTTATATAGTCTAACTCCCCTATATAAATTCTCCTATACTAATCTCAAAGAGTATTCTAGACTTCTGAGTGCATTTATTGCTGCTGAAAAGCAAAAAGGGCTTGCTGTAGAAGTGGGAGAAGACTTCAACATCAAAGTGACTTTCTCCACTCTCCTAGGAATGAAAGGAACACAAAGAGACTCTGAAGCGTTTCTCGTCCAGGTATGTTATATAAGCAATCCTTGCTTCCTGGAGGAAAAGAATTGGCACTGTCTGGGTTTAAAAATTGTGGTAGAATTACCATTTAAAAAAAATTTTAACCTTGTGATTTATAACCTATTTTATGTCTTGTTTGACCAAATTATAGTAATTGGGTATGGCTAACTAAAAAGTTTTTTTTCCAGTTACATTATAGTTATGTTTACTTTAGAAAACTTAGAAAATACATAAAAATACAAAGAAAATTGAAAACCACAGTTTAACACTTGGTCTACATCTATTTGGCAATAGACAATCTGAGTAAACCTCTATTTATTAAAGAAATTGAGTCAATACTTTCCAAAATAGAAAGCATCAGGCCCAGATGGGTTCACTGGTGAATTCTGCCAAACGATTAAGGAGGAAATTATTTCAGTTTTCTAGTCTCTTCAGAGTATAGAACCAGAGGGAATACTTCCTTATGCATTCTGTGAGGCTAGCATTACCCAATACTAAAACTAGACAAAGATTATTAAAACTATAGATCAGTATCTCTCATGAACATAGATGTTATCTGGCTATCTGGATCTACTAAAATTGGGATTTTTATTGCCCATACTTTTGCATATGGCCTTGTTTTTAAAATTAATAATAATGTTGTAGATAATTACTCATGTCCATAAGAGTATTACATTTTTGGGGGCGCCTGGGTGGCTCAGATGGTTAAGCGTCTGCCTTCGGCTTGGGTCATGATCCCAGGGTCCTGGGATCGAGCCCCACATCGGGCTCCTGGCTCAGCGGGGAGCCTGCTTCTCCCTCTACCTCTGCCTCTTTTCCTGCTCATGCTTTCTCTCTCTCTCTCTTTCTCTCTGTATCTATGTGTCTCAAATGAATAAATAAAATCTTTAAAAAAAAACCAAGAATATTACATTTTTGTAAGTATATCTGTCTAATTCTATGGACTAAATTCCTAGAAGTGGAATTTTAGCAAAAAAAAATATACACACACACACACACACACATATAATCAATCATCATATATTGTGATATATCATGCCAGGTTACTCTTAGAAATGTAACATTCCTTCCTATGTGTAGTATTTAAAAGCAATATGACTATTTTTGGATTAAGAAACTGGATTTATTATTCATGCCTGCTACTTCTGTTTCTTCTGAGTGAACTCATCTTAGTCATTATGAATTAAATTCTGAAATATGCCAACTATGGCGTGCGGGCCAAACTGACCTGCTGCTTGTTTTTGTTGCTGTTTTTGCAAATAAGGTTTTACTGGAACTCCTTTCATTTGTTTACATATTGTCTATGGCTGCTTTTGTGCTACAATAGCACGTTTGAGTATTTGCTACAGAGACCATATGGCTTGCAAAGCCTAAAATATTTACTATCTGACTTTTACAGAAAAAATTTGCTAACTCCTGGTATGGATCATAATATTGGCAAGGATCTTCAAGATTCTTAGCATTAGGTTTAGCTGCATAAAACAGAAAGACCAAATAACCGTGAATTAAATGTCTTGCCATGAGGTTTAATAGATAGAGGCTTATTTGTCTTACCAAAAAGTGTTTGGAGGTAAGATGTTTAAGGCTGGTATATGCTTTATGAATTAATAATCTAGGCTTCTTCCATCTTCTCCATCTTCTCTCTCATCCTTGGTGCATGGCTTCTCTCCTTAAGGTTGCATCTTAAATCTAAGGTGGCTCCTGAAGCTCTAAATATTCTCTGCAAGTTCCAGGCAGGAAGTAGGAGGGTGAACCGAATGAATCTTTAATGAGACCGCTAAGACCCAACAACTTCTCTTTACATCCCAGTCGGAAGGCAGACTAGGAAATTTTTCTGTTTTAATGGGTACTTTGTCACCTCATTAAAAGCATAGTTTTATTGTGGAGGAAAAAAGAGGTACTGGGTAGACAGTTAGCAGTCTTTGTCAGATGAAGCAGTTGATGCCCAGAGAAGGGATGTGATTTGCATGTCAACAGGCAAACGTTCTTGTAAGGAATAGAAATGACCTCTTGAACTCTTAGTAGAGTGTCCTAATAGTGTCCAAGTTAAATCTCATTTCTTCACAGAGTTACAGAACTTTTAGGTTATGAAAGTGTGATAGACCTATCTGGGCTTAAAGGCTTTTAAGTCTCATAGTCTTTTAAACAAGGAGGAGAAATATGCAAAAAGTAACTGTTAAAATGATTATCTCTAAAGAGATATGATACTGGGCTGTGATCTTCATTTTATCCTGGTCAAACTTTAAAACTATGAATATCTGGAAGGTATGTTTGTCATGTACTTTATAGATTTGAAGTTTGAGATGTCAGTCTGCTGGAAAACATAATCAAGATTCTGAAAAATCTGAATGGATTGGCGCAATGGATCAAATTGAAAGAGATTAAAATTTTAATAGGAATAAATATACTGCCTCTATATTAGGGGAGGTTTACCTTTTTTTTTTTTTTTTAAAGATTTATTTGTTTACTTTAGAGAGCACACAAGCAGGGGGAGGGGGAGAGGGGAGGAATCTCAAGCAGACTCCCTGCTGAGCATGGAGCCTGACGTGGGGCTCATTCTCAGGACCCTGAGATCATGACCTGAGCCCAAATTAAGAGTTGGCTGCTTAACTGACTGAGCCACCATGGTGCCCAGAGATTTACCTATTAATAGCAAAAAACGAATAGGGTAATTTATGTAAAGCTGTCAACTAAAAATTAGAAAACTACTGCAATCTAAGATTATATTAATAGTTGTATAATTTAGGTTAAAGATGGTCACAGTCCTTTATTTTATTTTATTTTATTTTATTATTTTTTAAAGATTTTATTTATTTATTTGACAGAGAGAGACAGCGAGAGCAGGAACACAAGGGGAGTGGGAGAGGGAGAAGCGGGCTTCCCACCAAGGAGGGAGCCCGATGTGGGGCTTGATCCCAGGACCCTGGGATCATGACCTGAGCCGAAGGCAGATGCTTAACGACTGAGCCACCCAGGCACCTTGGTTACAGTCCTTTAATCAGATCTTTTTGAAGTAATTATACTCACTTATGAATGACTCCCCTGCAGAAGAATTTCAGAGTGACCAGGATAATGTGTATGGCATAGGAAGAATGGTTGAAGAAATGGAGATGTTGAACTTGACATTACATATGATAGGGGTCATCAAATATTTGAAGGGCTTTTCCTATAGAAGAGAAATTAGATTTGATTTGTTCTACATGCACATAAGGAAGAAAACAGGACCTGCGGGTGGAAACTGTGGGCCTAACATATGCGAGAACGTTTTTAAGTTGATAGAGCTGCCTTAGGAAGAATTCAAGCACGTTGGATTTGGTGACTTTTTACAGTCCCTTCTGAAGTTCAGATTTTGAGATTTTTTTTTTCTCAGGATAGTGTACTTGATTACACCATATCGGCATTCCTTATTTTGCATTTTGGCTGCACCAAGATCTTGCCATATACCATATCCTAATAAGAGTATTAGGAGGTAGGTCAATTAACTTGATAAATCCTAATAGTGATTAGGGAGATTATTCCCTTTGTGTTTTTTGGCAAGTAGTACAACATATCTTCTTATTTTTAAATGTACTAATTTTGAGAAGATGTAATTTAGGAGTAAATGTACTTTTGAACTTAACCTTTTTTTTCTTTGTAGATTCTGTCAAAATCTCAATTGCCATATGAGAACAGAGAACATAAAGTGTTGTGGACTGGTTGGTTCTGCTGTATATTTGGAGACAGTCTTCTGGAGACTGTTTCAGAAGATTTCACCTGTGTACCCTTATTCCTTGCAAATGGAGCAGAGACGAACACAGCCATAGTAGGAACCTGGTTTCAGAAAACTTTTGATTGTTATTTCAGTCCCTTAGCAATCAATGCGTTTAATCTTTCCTGGATGGCTGCTATGTGGACTGCATGCAAAATGGACCAGTATATGGCTGCTACCGAATTTCTTTGGTCTGTACCCTGTAGCCCTCAAAGTCTGGACATTTCTTATGCCATACATCCAGAGGATGCCAAAGCTTTGTGGGACAGTGTCCACAAAACACCTGGGGAAGTTACTCAGGAGGAAGTTGACTTATTTATGGACTGCCTTTATTCACATTTCCATAGGCATTTCAAAATTCACTTATCAGCCACAAGATTGGTCCGTGTTTCCACATCTGTAGCTTCAGCACATACTGATGGAAAAATAAAGGTTAGTCTGAACAAATCTAGTTAAGTAATTTTTCCTTGTTGTTACATAGCTTTCAAAATGTATGGTAATTGTATTTTCTACATTGAAGAAACACATTTGAATGCTAATTCAAGATAGTAGAGATATTTTATGCTTTATAAATGATTTACTAGAAAGTCTTCAGCCTCTAGATATAGCTTTATAATGGGAGGATACTGTATGCTATGTGCTACAGACTTTGGTAATAATAGGAATTATTCTGTAGTAACTTTGAAACTTTAAAAATTGCTTTGTCAAACTTTGAAATGACTATTGGAGCAACAGAGGATTTTGTGTGTTAGATCAGAAAATTATAGCCAGAAATACATAACTAAGATGTCATTTTTATATTTTAGGCTTTTCTCTCCCTACTGGGAAAGAAAAAATTGACATTGTTTTACTCTCTATGAAGTACCTGCTAGAGGAAGTATCAGAAATAAACTGAGAGTAGGCACCTAAATATAATAAAATATATTAATATGTTTAAAATGTACTAAAATATAGCCACAGTAAACAGTGAATATTGGTCTTGTCACTGTGCTAGGAGTTTAATACACCTTAATTTTAACCTTTAGAGCAACCCTGTAGTAGGTGTTTTTATCCATATTTTATTTTATTTTATTTTTATTTTAAAGATTTTATTTATTTATTTGTCAGAGAGAGACAGTGAGAGAGGGAACCACAAGCAGGGGGAGTGGGAGAGGGAGAAGCAGGCTTCCTGCCGAGCAGGGAACCCAATGCGGGGCTCGATCCCAGGACACTGGGATCATGACCTGAGCCTAAGGCAGACGCTTAATGACTGAGCCACCCTGGCGCCCCCACATTTTATTTTTAAAATAAGATAGGTGAAAGTGATACCTGCAAGATAGCTTAGTCAGAGGAGGAGTCAGTATTTGAATGCTTATCTCTTAGGTGCCAAAGAGCTCGTACTCTATAAGTACTGTATTAATGTTTTTCAAACTGAAGGTCATAATGCAATAGTAAGTTGGAAAATAATTTTGATGGGAAGAGACCAGCTTTAAAAAACGAGAGAAATATAATAGAAAATATAAAAATGAGTGTATCACATGTGGTAAGGGTGTACATTTGCTTGTACTGGGTCATGATGTTAAATTTATTTCTTTGGTTTGCAGTAGAACATTTGAAAGATTATACTATACCTTGTTACTTTGATATTATAAAGGAAAAAAATTCCATTTTAGCACCTTAGAATTCAGTGTTCATGAAGTCCTTATGTATTTTAAGATTTTTATTTTCATATGCCCACATTCCATTAGTAAACTACATTTAAAAACTGTTATATATAATGTGTTCTTATGAATATAAAGGTGGTTCTTTAACAAATTGATTTTATCTGGTGTATTCTACATGTAAGAGCCTCTTTTTTTTTTTTTTAAGATTTTATTTATTAATTTTAGAGATAGAACAAGCAAGTGGGAGGGAAGAGCAGAGGGAGAGGGATAAGCAGACTCCATGCTGAGTGGAGCCTGATACAGGGCTCAACACCGGACTTGATCCCATGACCCTGAGATCATGACTTGAGCCAAAATCAAGTCAGACGCTTAACCCTACTGAGCTACCCAGGCGCCCCACTAAGAGCCTCTCTTAATGATATAAGACAGTAACTGGCTCCTAGCTTCATATAATGCCATGATGATAGCTAACATTTTTTAATTTTTTTTGATAGTGAACATTTATTAAGCACTAGCTGTGCCAGGCATTATTAAGCATTTTATGTATACTGTCTTATTTAGTTTTTCACAACAATCCGTTGACATAGCTTGTAAAGATGAAACTAGCACAGGGGATAAGTAGGTTCCCTGAGATCACATAGCTAATAAGTGGAGTTTGAATTTGAAACCAGTCATCTGACTCAAAAGCTTATGCTTTTAATTGAACAGTGTACTGCCTCTCAAAAGTTTGCAATTAGTGTATTAACCAGGTTTCTGCCATCTGCTTAGTTTCTACAAGATACTTTTGGAATCATATATCCCTTTGAGAAGAAGGAAGCTATGGAACATCTTTCTAGAAAATGTAGATACTCAATTTGCATATAAATCCAAGGGGTTCAGGGATACCCGTTCCTCTCCTTACTCCTTATGCAGATAGCCCATCCATGGAAATCAAGATAAATAAGAACTTTAATTATTTCTATGCACCATTCACTAATAGTTGTATATTTATTAAAGTTAGTAGTCTTCATTAAATTGAATAAAATTTATTTGACTTAGAGCAGCAGTGGTTTGGGTTCATCTTAGCTTGCAGAATTTAAAATAAGCCCGGAATATTTGTCAAATATTAAACTGCCTTGTTATCAGAATTCTAATTTTAAATGTCTGTTTTTTTGTGTTTTTTCAGATTCTGTGTCATAAATACCTTATTGGAGTCTTGGCATATTTGACAGAACTGGCAATTTTTCAAATTGATTGAAGTCTTGTGGGGACTATACGTGATGGATTATATACTTTTTTCTCACTGATTATTTGCTTAATTGCTGTGCTGAGAGGGCCTGCAGGAGAAATATGCATCTATCTCTGCATCTGTTTTCCTCTCAGTGCCTTTGGAATTGCCCAGATGGAATTCAAGAAGGATCTAGAAGAACAAAGAAGGTGGTAGTAAATGAGTCACAGCCAGGTGCTCGATAATAGTCATGATGATCTGGGATGCCAGATTCTAGAAAATGCTGAGTTGTTATTTTCTTGGACCATCTTTCTAAAAAAAATGTAATGTTTATTACATCAAATTTTTAGGATTCAAATGAGGTATCTCTAATATTTCTGATTTGGATCTTTAAAACCTTCAATTCCTTTTAAGCATTTTAGAGTTGGGTCCAGAGAGAATTTCTGTCTTCTAAAGACATTTTCCTAGTATCATTTCACTGTAGAGAGTTGGCAATTAAAATCTCCTCCAAAGGAAACTAGAGATTAATATACACTTTTTTAAGCCACTAATATGCTTCTGTTTTTAATACTGTTCAATTCTTATTGCAATGTTGAATTAAATACTCACTTTTAAAATGAAGCAGTGTTTTTATCAGTGTCTTGGTGACAGATCTTTAATTAATGTCTCAGAAATGAGAAATCGTAGGCTTTTTCTCTAGCACAGATATTACAAGCCAACAATTATATGGAATCAAAGGCAACTGTGAGCCTCTTTTGAGGGCAGAAATTATTTAACTTTCATGTCCCTAATTTTGCTTTAGCACAGTGCTTAGTAAATATCTGCAGATTAAGTGAATGCATTTTAACCAACTCTTCCATTTTATAGATGCAAACTATGAGATCAAGCAACTTAGGAGACTTGCTCAAGATGCTGTATCTAAATCTCTAAATCTCTTCTTTTAATTTATTGGGCACAGGAAGATTTTGTTTTACTTTATAAATGATGTTTTTTAAAATTTGTTTGAAAGGAAAAAACTTTAATAGGCTGTCAGTCTAAAAACAAAGGTTACTTTCTGGAATGGGGTATTATTTCATATATACCATGAATAGCAGAGATGGTGGAAAAAGCATGGGCTTTGGAGTCAGACAGTCATTCCTTTAACTAATATTAAGCTCCTACAGTATACTTGGAATTGTATTGGGCAACAGGGATATAGCAATGAAGACAAAAAAGATCCCTGTCATGTGGAAATTATATTCTGGTGGAGGAAGGTAAAAGATAATTTCAGTTGAGATAAATGTTATAAAGAAAATAAGGCAGTACGTTATGGAAAGGGGTGACTTTTTATACAGTTGTCAAAGAAGGTCTCTCTGAGGAAGTGACATTTGAGCTGAGTCCTGAGTGGTGAGAGGGAGCCAGCTATGTGAAGGTGTGTGGAGGAGTTTGCTAGGCAGGTAGAATGGCAAGAGCAGAGGCCTTGAGATAACTAAGAACTCGGCTTCTTTGAGGAATAAAGGAAGTCTGTGTGGCTGGAACAGAGTGAGTGAGGGTGGAGTAGTAGTAGATCAAAGTGAAGAGATTGTGCAGCAGAGACTTAGTCCATTGGTTATGTCTCCCAATTTTTGACTGGGCATGTGGCTGTCCAGAATAAAGATGACCTTTTCTGGCCTTTCTCAGGTGTAACTATACCTAGGTATAGTCATATGACTAAGTTCTGACTCACAGCCTATACATGGAAGGATCGTGTAGAGCTTCCAGGAATCTTCCTTAAAAAACAGTGGGCATTGGGGCGCCTGGGTGGCTCAGTTGGTTAAGCGACTGCCTTCGGCTCAGGTCATGATCCTGGAGTCCCGGGATCGAGTCCCGCATCGGGCTCCCTGCTCAGCGGGGAGTCTGCTTCTCCCTCTGACCCTCTTCCCTCTCGTGCTCTCTCTCTATCTCATTCTCCCTCTCAAATAAATAAATAAAATCTTTAAAAAAAAAAAAAACAGTGGGCATTACCCTTTGCCTTTTTCTTACTCTTCTTCCATCTTTTCTCTTTGGAACACATATAATGACTGGAATTCTAGCCATTCTTTGTGGTCACGGGGATGCACGTCAGGTCATAGGGCTGGTAGAGCATGGTCTGAAAGGGGTTTGTGCCTCAAGGACTTCTTAAAGTTTGTACCTCATTGCCACCCTTGGGTGGTCTTCCTCTAGACTTACATGTCAGAGAACTTTTTTTTTTTTTTTTTTAAGAGAGGGAGGGTTGTAGGGGCAGAGAGGGATAGAGAGAGAGTCTTAAGCAGTTTCCACCTCCAGTGTGGAGCCCGACACGGGGCTCGATCTCACAACCCTGAGATTATGACCTGAGCCAAAATCAAGGGTCGATGCTTAACCGACTGAGCCACCCAGGCGCCCCAGAGAAGTAAACTTTTATCTTGTACAAGCTGTTGCTATTTTGGGTCTCTTGCTCATAGCCAAACCTAATCCTGATAGAAAGAGGCAGGATCTACATCACCTAAGTTTTTGTAGATACTGTGAAGAGACTGGATTTTATTCTAAACGCAATAGGAAGCCGCTGAAGTTTTAAGCAGGAGAGTAATATTACCTAATCTATGTTTTATAAGATATGAGGGAGAATGAGTTACAGGTGGACAAGAGTGAAAGGAAAAACAGTTAAAAGATTATTGGAAATGGTACAATCTCTATGGAGAAATTAGCAATATCTAGCAAAATTATGTGGGATTTATCCTTTGACCAGCAATCCCACTTCTAGCATTCTTTTTTTTTTTTTTTAATTTTTTTTATTGTTATGTTCCACTTCTAGCATTCTATCCCCAAAACTCACTGGCAAAATATAAATGAAGCCTGTACAAGGCTATCTATAGTATTAGTATAGCAACAGTATTTGTAATAGCAAGACTGAAAAAAATCCAAATGCGCATATCAAAGGGGGATTGTTTATGGTGTAGCTGCACAGTGAATTACTACTATGTGACTATAAAAAGGTTTGAGGAAGATATCTACTATTGCCATGGAGTGATCTTGATCTCTAAGATGTGTTGTTGAAAGAGCATCATGTAGACAATGTATATATGGTATGCTATCTTTTATGGAAGGAATGGGTGAGATATGAGTTTGTGTATTTCCTTTATGTTTCCAAAAAACAATGGAAGGATAAACCAAAAACTAATGAAAGTGGTTACTAATTAGGGGGAAGGAAGGAATTGGGTAAAGGGGACAGGAATGAAAGTTAAAACTTATTTGAATGTTCCTTGTTTATAGTTTGGAACCATGTAAGTGTTTTATATAATTATGAAACAAAATTGGATCAAAAAGAAAAAGCAATCCTTAAAAATTGAAAATAAACCTGACTATATTAAGTTCATGCCATAATCACACAGAGTTATTTTTAGTATCTTTAAATCCTAGTATTTTGACTCTATGTTGTCATCTATATCTTAGGAAAAGAGCAGCAAAGGAATTTAAGTTGTACTCAAGATAACTGAGTACAACGTATAACAACTGAGTATAAAACATGTAACAATGTTATGAATCAAGATATGCAATTATAAAATAAAGTAAGCTGAGTAGAAACTCTGTAATGTTAAATTTGAATTGGAAATACCAGGGTGAACTCATTTATTTTCAAAATGTAAAAGTTTTTAATTTTGATGAAGTCTAGCTTATCAGTTATTTTATTTCTTACGCCTTTGGTGTTGTGTCTAAGAAATCATTGCTTAATCTGAAGTCTCAAAGAGTTACTCCTATGTTTTTCTAAGGATTTTATAATTTTAGCTTTAAATTGAGGTCTGTAATCCATCTTGAGATTTTATGTATGGGGTGAGGTAAGCATCCAAAGTCATCATTTTGCATATTCATTCATTCATGTCATTCATTTGTTCTAGTACCATTTATTAAAAAGACTATTTTCCCATGTTGCCTCTGTCACCTTTCTTAAAAATCATTTGGCCATAGATGTTTACTTCTGGACTCTGTTCTATTTCACTGATGTCAGTACCACACTGTCTTGGTTACTGTGGCTTTGTAGTACACTTTGAAATCGGGAAGTGTGAGTCTTCCAGCTTTT
The DNA here is from genome assembly GCF_003265705.2 of Callorhinus ursinus. Taxonomy (NCBI): domain Eukaryota; kingdom Metazoa; phylum Chordata; class Mammalia; order Carnivora; family Otariidae; genus Callorhinus; species Callorhinus ursinus. The sequence goes on along the minus strand of NW_027397075.1, from coordinate 32,021,146 downwards.
CCTTCTTTTTTCTAAGATTGTTTTGGTTATTCTGGGTCTTTTGCATTTCCAAAGAATTTTAGGATCAGCTGGTCAATTTTGAAAAAAGTTAGCTGGGATTTTGATAGTGGTTGTGTTCAATCTATAGATCAATTTGGGGAGTACTGCCATCATAATAATATTAAGTCTAATATCTAATCTACGAGCATGGGGTATCTATCTATTTCAAAATTTCTTTCAACAGTGTTTTGTAGTTTTCAGCATACAAGTATTGCACTTTTTTTGCTAAATTTATTCCTAAGTATTTATTTCATGCTATTGAGAATGGCAAAAAACTTTTTGCAAAGTAAGTGAAAATTACTTTATTTTGAAAAGGTAAGTAGCTAGGGAGTTTCAAAGTAGAGCTACATGTCCATCCATACTAGATAATGACAGTAAAGTAATTTTATGTGTTTTCTGTTTTTGAAGGATAGACCTCTTAAAAAGATGCTTGCACTTTTATACATTTGGAATTGCCTTCTTAATTTCATTTTTGGATTGTTTGTTGTGAGTATATATATTGCTCTTATATCCTGTGATCTTGCTGAACTTGTTTATTCTAGTAATTTTTTTCAGTGAATTCCTTAGGATTTTGTGTATGCAAGACTAATGTCATTTGTGAATAAAGAGTTTTACTTAATTTCAATCTGGATGCCTTTTCTTTCTTTTTCTTGCCAACTTGCCTTGGCTAGAATTTCCACCACAATGGCAGATAGAAGTGGTGAGGATGTAGTTTTATATTGTTCCCGATCTTAGTGTATATTTCACTATTAAATATGTTAGCTGTAGGTTTCTCATACATACCCTTTGTCAGGTTAAAGCAATTCTCTAATTTGTTGATGGTTTTTATTATGCATGGATGTTGGATCTTGTCAAATTTTTCTGCACCTATTCATGATTTATATTTTTTTTTACTTAAAACTACACATTTCACTTCCAGTTTCCAGTTCCTCATACGAGGATAGCCACTGTGTCCTAACAAGTAAAAAGTTGAAGAGATGGAAAAATCAACAACTCTTCTTGGATCCATAGGCGGGGAGGATATAGGGTCAACAGCTGTCCCCTAGGTTGGAGAGTAGTATAGAGAACAATGAATGGATTTGGAATCGTTATGTGGATATGAAGTTCAGTTTTTACATGTCCTTCTAACTTTCTAAGCTTCAGTTTACTTATTTATAAAATGAAGAGGACAGCCAACCCAACCCAACTCTGAGCTCACTTCATAGTTGTGGATATCACTATGCAAATATTCTTTTACAGCAATGACATTTATATAATAGGTATATTTTGTCAATAATAAAACTGGACCACTTTCAGTAGAAGGAAAAAATAACCCTTTATGCTCCAATGAACACTTTGGTCAGTATTGTAGTTCCTGGGTCTCTGCTCTTGAATCACTGCTGTGTCAATTGCTCCTACTGGGAACTTTCCTACTGAGAGCCTAATCCCTAGAATTTTTTTTCCTATTCTTATTTTTTTTTAAATTTTTAATTATGTTAATCACCATACATCATTAGTTTTTGATGTAGTGTTCCATGATTCATTGTTTGCGTATAACACCCAGCGCTCCATGCAGAACGTGCCCTCTTTAATACCCAACACCAGGCTAACACATCCCTCCACCCCTATCCCCTCTAGATCCCTCAGTTTGTTTCTCAGAGTCCATCGTCTCTCATGGTTCGTCTCCCCCTCCGATTTCCCTCCCTTCATTCTTCCCCTCCTACTTTTTTTTTTTTTAAACATATATTACTTGTTTCAGAGGTACAGGTCTGTGATTCAACAGTCTTGCACAATTCACAGCACTCACCATAGCACATACCCTCCCCAATGTCTATCACCCAGCCACCCCATCCCTCCCACCCCCCACCACTCCAGCAACCCTCAGTTTATTTCTCTCCTTTTCTTAAAATACATGCAATAGTAGAATCTTGGGAAATAAGTGAGCTTTGTCTTGAAGACTGACTTAATGATGCAGTACTCTAAGGATCTCATAAAGTGTTTATTTTTTTAATGTTACATACCAGATTTACTTGGAGTCTGTTAGTATACTGAATTCTAGGCCATGTTTCAAGTGTGGGTGGAGTGGCAGTGTGGCACAGAAAGAGAAATGGAGTGGGAGTTCAGGGAACTGATTTTTAATGTTGGTCCTATCATTGACTATATTTACTCTTAGGAAGGACATCTTTGGTTTTCAGTCTTAGAGCAGAGAAATAGATGGGTTTGGATCTGGGGATTGTTAAGAGTCCTTCTAGCTCAGAATTGTATGGTTCTAAGTGCTACACCAGAAAATAAGTTTAGAGGTTAGGTAATATAATCCTATTATATAAGATATATAATAAAAGTTCATGATTCTAGCTGGCAATCCCTTTATTCCTTCAGGTTGAAAGTACTTACAATTTTACATAAAGGAAATATAAATGATATAGAAACTACATAGCAAAGACACAAGCACTAAAAAACATTTAGCCAAAATTTTTTTTTATGGTAAGTACTACCTTTATTTAAAAAAGTTATACATGCTAGAAAAAAGCATAAATGATACATGTAAACAATTGTTCACCAAATACTTGTTTTTTTTTCCTTGTAAAGGTGCAAATGATCTTTAAATGTAAACACAAAAGTTGCCAAACATTTTTGTATTAGGGGAGGGAGAAGGAGAAGGTTATTCCTTTTGGTTGTGGTTAAAGTCTTATTCAAAGATTTTCCTGCAAAATACATTGAAAAAAATTGGTCTATGAACACAATGACAAAACTTAGACCACTGAAATTTGTATCATTTTTTCCTTAAAAATTTTAACTTTTCACCAGAAAGTGCAATTTGAGAGTAGTAACAGAGAATGATAATGATATATAGTTTGTATAAAAGAACCAAGATTTTATTAATAAAATGCCTCAATTTTACACTCATTAGTGTGTATTATTACATGACCTGAAGAATTCATTCCCTTGGAGGCTGTGATTACAGGTAAGCCTGAGCTTCAGCAGGCCTGAGCGTCAAGTGAAAATTGCATAACAGTATTCACTGCTGGGGAGAGGGCATTTCTCCCTGCTGGTCCTTAGTAGCAATAAGGAAACAAGAAGGAAAGTTGTTTCAGTCAGTAATATTTTTGGGCAAAAACTTCTGCAGAGTAGCACATGATTCTATTGGAGGATCCTCAAGACAGCATATAAGAACTGTATACTGTTTTTATAGAGGCACTGAGCAGAGCTCTAGAGCTAGCAGAAATCCTATGAAAATATTATGAAAAAAGACTAAATATAATGGAAAACAAGTTCATATGGAAGGAAACAATTTGCAAACTTGCACTGATGAAAACTTTAGTGTCTGAGTCCTGGTTTTATCTACTTAATATTCCTTTTGAATTGTACTATTTAAAATGAGTGTTTCCTTTTTTTGTTTTGTTTTTTAGATTTTCAAGTCTTCTGGTGCTTAGTGCAAGCATGATGGCTAAATAATACACTTTGCATACCTTTGTCACTGGTAGTCCTTGTGGAGTCATGTGGATGCAGTGCCTAGAAATAACTAGATCATGTATAGCCCTTCTCCCTTTATTAGTATTTTCAAACTTAATATCTTAAAAATAAACTTTCACTGCTTAGAATTTTTACCTTTTTTATTTTTTTCTTTTCCTTTTTTTTTTTTTCCTTTTTTAGTGGGAGGAAGGCTAAATCCAAAGCAAAACAAAACGACGACAAAAAAACCCAACAAAAACCCCATGATAAATTAAAACCAAAAATAAATATTCTGCACAGAATTGAAAATTTTTGTGCAAAGGTGGCATCTTGCAGTTGAAGTACTTTCATTGTATTTGTATTTCCATATGTTGAGGCACCGGCAAAGAATAAAATTTGTTCTAATGTTTTCTTGAGCTATACAAAGCTCCAAAGTCAAAGCTCTCCAGAATACAGAGGAGCATGTACATGACTGTCTCTAGATGTTCACCATATATGGGATTCACAATGTGTCATTTTAATAACTCCTACACCACCCCCTAGCCGACGGTAATTCATCCCGCCATATAACCTGCAAAGAAAGAAACAAAATCAGATTTCGAAGTGGAGAAAGCACTGTTTCTTCTACAACTTAGATGTTAATAAAACACGTTTTCTATCATAACCAATATTTTTAGATTCCTACTTCTCTTCCAAAGATTAGGACCTGGAACTGAGCACTGGCAAGCAGCAGAATTATTTCAGACACTGGGTGAAAAGGTCTCATTTCTAGGATACTGTTTTAAGAATAAGAGACTGTGGTATCCACATTTTGTATCACGACTTTATAACTTTACACCTAAACTGACGTCTAACAATTACACAGAATCATATTCTACATTTTTGTCTAGTTTTGACCATGGCTATCTTATTTTCCTACTCACATTTCCCTCTGCCTAAACATTGATAACTTATTTTTATCTTTTTGTCTTACATGTATTCTTACAAGCCTCCTCCTTTATGGAACAAACCTGGATATGAGTAAATAAAGTAAGCATTTAGTTTTTGACCTGCGAACAAGATCATCTTCAAAGTTAAAGATTTACATGGAAAAGAATATTAGATCCTCTGTCAGCTGTAAGGTAAAACTGGTTTTAAGTTTGGGATATGTAACTACAAAAATTTAGATCATAATCTCTCAACTGATGATCCTTAAGAATTTCATAAATATTACTTGGTCACATATTACTAATTCTATTTAGTGACAGTTACTGAGAAATAGGTCCTTATGTAGGATTATAGAGATTAAGTAGCAGAAGTAAATCTGGAGATTTTCCCAAATTCTCACTAAACATAGAAAGCTGAATATGCAAGAAAATATGCCACAAGTGGGAGGCTCCTCTTCAGGAAAACCTCCCATTATCTATCTTTCCCTTACCTCTATTAGGTTTTGCTAAAATGTTACCTTTGCAGTGAGGCCTTCCTAGGCCACATTTTCAAAAGAAACTCCTCCCTGGACACCCCTACCCCTCTTGGCTCTTCACCATAGTGCTTCTACCCCCTGACATGGTACTGTTAGTCTCCTTACTAGAATGTCAGCTCCAGGACAGCAGGGAATTTTGTTTTCACTGTTGTATCCCTGATGTCTAGAATACTCAGTACATCTTTACTTAATGAACAAGGCTGTGAAAATGTGATGTAGTAGAAGCCAAAAATGTACAATGTTTGACTTTTAGTCTGACTTTAGTATTGTGACCAAGTCATACAGAGCCATGAGAGAAAGGCAGAATCCAAAGAATGTCATTTAAACATCTGTGAAAGTGTGGCTTTCCCAGACATGAAGACTGAATTTTTTTTAAAGATTTTATTATTTAAGAGAGCAAGCATGATGGGGGGAGGAAGGGCCAAGGGAGAAGCAAACTCCCAGCTGAGAGCAGAGCCCGATGAGGCGCTCAATCCCAGGACCCCGAGATCATGACCTGAGCCAAGCCACCCAGATGCCTCTGTTTATTTTTAAAGATTTTATTTATTTATTTGACAGAGAGAGACACAGCGAGAGAGGGAACACAAGCAGGGGGAGTGGAAGGGGGAGAAGCAGGCTTCCTGCTGAGCAGGGAGCCCGACGCAGGGCTCGATCCCAGGACGCTGAGGTCATGACCTGAGCTGAAGGCAGACGTTTAATTAACAGAGCCCACCCAGCCGTCCTAGTTTTTTAATATTTAAAATAAATGCATGAGTCACATGATTTATGTGAATTTATAAGAACTACTTAAGTCCTTAGAAAATATTTGTTAAGATTGTTAAGACAAAGATTTAAAAACAAAGTAAAATTAACCTATAAATATAATTTAACATAGTTAAACCTCTTAAATAAGTGGTAGATTCCTTCCTAAAAGTGACTGTTAAAATATAATAGTTTTTGTTTGTTTGTTTTTTAAGTAGGCTCCATGCCCAGCATGGAGCCCAATGCGGGGCTTGAACTCACCACCCTAAGATCAAGACCTGAGCTGAGACGAAGAGTAGGACGCTTAAGCAACTGAGCCACCCAGGCACCCTTAGACTTTAAAATAGAATAATAATATATTTAAATAGATTTTAAAAGCTTAAGGAAAACAGCTTTAAAATGAAATAAACTATTATTTTTTAAAAAAGTAACTGAAGTTTGTTTTTTCCTGGGCACAAAGCTGTGCATAGGAACACCAAAAAATTGTGACAGATTAGAAGCAAGAGATCTAAGTTCTAATTCTATCACTAACTTGCTTCATTTTTTTTCTCAGTGCCTCACTTACCTCAGCTGAACATGATGGGGCTAGAGAGGAGATTTTTTTTTTTCCGTGTTTGCCATCTCTATTATAAAACTGAACAGTTACCAAAGAGAAGATGTTGTCAGAGGTCAGCCACTTTAGAGCAGTGAAGTCACAAGAAGCCATCAAATATGGGTAACTTGGAGCTCTCTTATGAGTACTGCAAGAGCACTTCTCAATGTACTGACCATCCCCATTTTGATGGTCACAGGCGACCTTATGCCCATGATTTTCAAGTCAGCAGTGAGGTGATCTGCAATGTAGCTTAAAGGTTACCTCCATGTATTGGCATCAGGATCAAAAACTTCAATGGTCTTCAAGTACGTTGTGCCATCAAAGCCTCCTACAGCCATGAGCTGTCCGTTCACTACTGCCAGGCCAACCTATAGGACCAAAACACAGTGGCTGAAGAAGCCAGAGAATCACTGGGAAAATTTTGACTAGTATCTAGATAAATCTTTTTAATAAAAGATAATTCTGTATGACCTTACATTCTGGTTTACTTGAACAAAGAGAAAAAAGTAATGACAAAAATCTGTTATACTGAGATCCTGCGCCCGAGGAGACACACGCAGCTAACATTGTCTTCTTCGCGCGACTCTCCCTGCGGGTTCTCTCTGGGCACAATGGCAACTCTTAAGGAAAAACTGCACCAGTTGCAGAAGAAGAGGCAACCATCCCAAACAATAAGATCACTGTAGTGGGTGTTGGACAAGTTGGTATGGCGTGTGCCATCAGCATTCTGGGAAAGTCTCTGGCGGATGAACTTGCCCTTGTGGATGTTTTAGAAGATAAACTCAAAGGAGAAATGATGGATCTGCAACATGGGAGCTTATTTCTTCAAACACCTAAAATTGTGGCAGATAAAGATTACTCTGTGACTGCCAATTCTAAGATTGTGGTGGTGACTGCGGGAGTCTGCCAGCAGGAAGGAGAGAGCCGGCTCAATCTGGTGCAGAGGAATGTTAATGTCTTCAAATTCATTATTCCGCAGATAGTCAAGTACAGTCCTGATTGTATCATAATTGTGGTTTCCAACCCAGTGGATATTCTCACATATGTTACCTGGAAACTCAGTGGACTACCCAAGCACCGTGTAATTGGAAGTGGGTGTAATCTGGATTCTGCTAGATTTCGCTATCTCATGGCTGAAAAACTTGGCATTCATCCCAGCAGCTGCCATGGATGGATTTTGGGAGAACATGGCGATTCAAGTGTGGCTGTGTGGAGTGGAGTGAATGTGGCAGGCGTTTCTCTTCAGGAACTGAATCCAGAAATGGGAACAGACAACGACAGTGAAAATTGGAAGGAAGTGCATAAGATGGTTGTGGAAAGTGCCTATGAAGTCATCAAGCTAAAAGGATATACCAACTGGGCTATTGGATTAAGTGTGGCTGATCTCATTGAATCCATGTTGAAAAATCTATCCAGGATTCATCCAGTGTCAACAATGGTGAAGGGGATGTATGGCATTGAGAACGAAGTCTTCCTGAGCCTTCCATGTATCCTGAACGCTCGGGGCTTAACCAGTGTGATCAACCAGAAGCTGAAGGCTGATGAGGTTGCCCAGCTCAAGAAAAGTGCAGATACCTTGTGGGACATCCAGAAAGACCTAAAAGATCTGTGACTTCTGGCTTCTAGGCTGTAGAAATTTAAAACTATGATGTGATTAACTGTGAGCCTTTAGTTTTTCATCCATATACATGGATCACAGTTTGCTTTTATCTTCCTAAATAGGTGAATCTGGGCTCACAAAATCAAAGCCCATGCTTGGTTTAATGCTTGTAATATGAGCCCTTGAACAAATAAAATTAACTATTGCAGTGTGAAAAAAAAATCTGTTATACTGGGGGAACAATAAAATTATATATTTGATTAGAATATTTTATAGTCAAAAACATAAATTTCTTAAATTTTTGGAAAATCATCACTGGGACTGGGTAAGAACTTCCAAACTGCTCTCACTTCTTTTGGTATTTGCCTATTCTAACCCACTATCTAAACGGACCACTAAAATACAGCTCTGACCATGCTGTCACTCCTCTAAAAACTTTCTAAGCCTCCCTACCGTCTAAGGGTAAGTTTAAAGTCCTTACTGTGTCATTCGGGCTCTCCAGAAATCTGTACTAGCCCACGTTTTAGCCTGACCTCCTCATGTACCTGATGCTGCAAGAATACTGATTTAACTACTAGTTCCAGAAAAGACCATGTTTTTCATGCCTCTGTACTTTGCACATGTTGTTCCCTGGCTGGTGTTTTCTTTCCCTCTTCTAGAAAATCTTATTTTTCTTTCAAGGCCTAGCTTACATGCGACTTTCTCTGGTGAGTCTCTTCACTGTCCCCAAACACATTAAGCATATTCTTCCATGTTCTCTTAAAATGCACATGCTGCGGCTATAAGATTTTTTTTTTTTTTATGGTTAGCTGTAAACACTTCCATTTTCTTCACTAACTTGGGAGCTCCTCCTGGAGTTATACTCACGTTTGCTTTCCTAGCACAAAGTAAGCACTTAATAAATATTTGCTAAATAATCAGAATGTAGCAGTGAAAACAGTAGGAAAGTGACCTAGAAGTTGTTAATCACCAGTAATAAAGAGCCACAGATGTGGGAATGTCTTGACTTGCTGATGCCTATCAATGATATTCCCCGATTTGTGCAAACTAGAATTCACTCCCTTTTCTCCTCAGGTAGAGTCTTAGCTCCTGCTGCGTTCTCCCACCTGTTGTCCTACCTCAATGCACTCCTGACACAATCAGTGGTTTATGGGTTACATTCACTCTGAACCAAACATCCTAGGATGGATGAATGCTAAACTCCACCCTGGAAGTCTCTTGTAGTCACACGTCATCCCTGGTCTAGAACATGACATAGGTCAGCCTGACCAGGTCTAGACCTCAGATGGGACAGACTCCAACAACCAGTTTGTGGAGACTGGTAGTGGGGCCAGATGTGTTTCTGCCTAAACATTTGTACTGGTGTGCCAACTACTTAGAATATTACCTAGGAACATTCGTTAGGAATATTTAGCTCTAATCGAGAGGGATGAATATGGGTGAAGTTACATAAGGTAGTAGATAAGATAATGTCTTTCAGGAAAACAATCGAAAGATAAATCACAAAAAATAATTCTATTATTAAGACTATGACTGACTATAAGATATTTAACTATTTGAGATAACAGCAATTGCAAGGAATTAATTTTTTTTTCCAGTACAAAAGCAGCAGGGGTTGTTTTGCTGAAATAGCGCACCTCCTTACTGTGCCGGTATTTTACAGATCAGAGCTCTCCTGCACAGCCCTGTCCTGGTGCTTTTCCCCAAAGTTTTCAGTAGCTGGGCACTTACTCCACTACGGCGGGATGTCATAGCCACCACCGGAGACCACTGGTTAGTTCTGGGGTTGTATCTCTCCGCGCTGCTAAGCTCTGTAGTGTCATCTCTCCCTCCTACGGCATAGATCATGTCCTGATACACTGCACAGCCGAGGTGTTTCCTCCGGGTCCCCATAGGAGCTATGGTGTGCCATCTGTTTTCCTGAGGGTTGTAGCGCTCCACTGCAGGGGAAAAAACCAGTAAGTGACATTTAACCATTTCCTCTCACCTCTAGTTTTCCGCATAGCCGCTAAAACTTTGTGATAACACGTATTTTCAATACACAATCTGATTTTTGCTCTGAGAAGGACTTGTATACCTTTGGACAAAACCACTATAATCTCCTTGGGGACTACTGGTTTCGTTTGTGTACGGTATGGTGGAAAAGGCACGTGTTGGAGTCAAGGTACCTTAGTTCTAGTTCTGACTATATGACTCATGGCCTCACCTTATCTTTAAATGAGGGGATTAGACTATAGGATCTGGAGGCACCATTCCATACTAGTAACTGATTGTCATAATCAGACAACTTCTGTACTCTTGTATGCCCTTTGCCTGTATTCCTACTGCATTCTAAGCTGAAGACAAGATATGCAACTACGAATCTGATGTGAGTGCCACACTGACAATATCCTTAGGCAAAAATACCCATTGTCTCTCAACAGAAAGGACTAACACATAAACCAGCTTATAGCTATAACTTTTTATTTATTCTTAGATTACAATATAGGTTTTGTTTTGTCTTTTTTTTGGTTTTGGTTTTTTAAGGAGAGATGGTTGGGAGTGAGGCAGATAAATAATCATATTAGGAAAATAGTTCTTTTATTCATTATAAATTCCTAGAAGCTTATAAAGAGGAGGGAGAAAAGTATTTTGGGAATATGCTAGAAGAATATGGCTGCAGAAGGAGCTGAGGAAGAGTTGGGAGTTGTATTCTAAGGGAAAAATAATTTTCAATTATTTAGATTATAAATAATTATCATTTACATAATTATATAAATTATTTTAAATTTATAATTTATATTTATAACTTAAAATTACAGGATAACATGACTTTTTATACTTTTCTGTAGGGGGACTCTCTTGAGGAATGTGCTGCTTTGGGGGAACTGGACTGACCTCGGAAGGGACTAACCTGTGTTGAGTGGAGATGTCCCATCAGAGCCACCCACAGCGTATAAGAACCCTCCTAACACTGCCACGGCCACACCTAGTCTTCTGGTGCTCATGGAAGCCACTCGAGTCCATTTGTTTTCCTTTGGATCATACCTGCAGTAAGGGAGAAACCAAAGACTGCATGGCTGTTTTTATGATGTGAGGCCTTTTTCATAAGGTTATGAAATCATGCTAAAGACATGCTGGATAGATACACTTGCTCTGGTCAAAATGCACAGTGAGAATCTAACATATTTTACTTAGTTACTAGGAAAAAAAGTCTTAGAATTTGTGCCTGTGTCAGTTATTAAGCTGTTTATTTTTATTTTTTTTTTACAGATTTTATTTATTTATTTGACAGAGAGAGACACAGTGAGAGAGGGAACAGAAGCAGGGGGAGTGGGAGAGGGAGAAGCAGGCTTCCCGCGGAGCAGGGAGCCTGATGTGGGGCTCTATCCCAGGGACTCTGGGATCATGACCTGAGCTGAAGGCAGACGCTTGGTGACTGAGCCACCCAGGTGCCCCATTAAGCTGTTTTCTATACTCTGACTTGTGATGCTGGGGCTGGAACTCTGAAAACATTTCTCCTTTGCCAAGCTGGCTCTCTGTCAGATTCTGCCAAGAGGAAGGACTAGCTGCTGGAAGTCTAGGGGAGGAGAAGGGACAGACTCCTTTCTGTTTGCTTGCCAATCCTGTTAGTGTTGTCTCAGCAATGGCCCTTTCACTCTGACGAAACCTGCTAATTTCAGTTTCTAGCCTTTTCCTGGCACTTCCAAAACTAGCCTTGTTGTGATTCTTGGAGGTCTTAGTCATGGCTCCATGAGGCACCTCCTCAGAGCTCCTGAAGTAAGAGTACCAGTGTTCCAATTATCTACAGCTGTATAAATCACCCCAAAACTCAGTGACTTAAGATAATTTTACTAACTTTCCTGTTTCCATGGGTCAGGAATTTGGGAAGGGCCTCACATGGAAGTTCTGGCTCAGTGTCTCATGTGGTTGCTATCAAACTGTGGCTGGGGCTGGAAGAGCAGAGTGCTAAAGCAGCAGGCGGCTGGCTGGGCATCTCTCCAAGTAGCCTCGGGGTCTCTCTATGTATACCTCGCAGCATGGCAACCTCAGACAGCTCAAGGCTTCAAAGGGGCCCCAAGAGATCCAAGTAAAAGATGCATCTTCTATGACCTAGCCTCTAATGTCACACACATAGTGCCATTTTGGCCATTCTTATAAGGCAGCCAGAGTCAAGGGGAGAAAACGTAAATCCCACCTTTCAATAAGAAGAGTGTCAAAGGCAAATGATACAGAGCATGTGAAATGACAGGTACTGTTATCACCTTTGGAAAATACAATCTTCCAAAATCAGACGGGAAGAGAAGCCTTCCTGGAGGTGTGTCACAGCTGTTCAGGGCAGCCACTCCTTCAGTGCTGATGGTTCCAGCTCTGTGGCATCTCTCCTCTAGGCTTCTAGGCTCCCATAGCTCTAATCTCTCTCCTTCGCGTTCCCAGATCGGGGTTCCTACAGTTACTTCAGTGTCCTCTTTTCATTTTTTTCAGCCCTTCAATATCTGCTAGCCAATTTTTGAATATTAAATTCTCACTACTAAAATAACTGGTATGGCTTCTGTTTTCTTTACTGAGTCCTGATTGATAAATTACAAGTGTTCAGAAATATGACAAAAATCACCTGGAATAGTGCTGGCATTTTATTGCGTGGGTGGGAAATTCTGTTAGTCTATTCAGTACTGTTTGTAAACTCTATCAATATTGCAGAAAATATAAAATAAATGATACTAAAAACACGACAGCCCCCACAACAAAGAATTATCTAGCCCAAAATGGCAATAGTACTGAGGTTCAGCAACTCTCTTCTAAGTCCTTCAGATCTTATTATAGGTCCCTTGCACTTACTCTATTTTGGGATAGAGCAAAACCCTTCTTAGTTTCAGCTGTTGGTCATAAATTTTCCCTTCATTCTTTCTAGTAAATATATATTGTCTATTTTGGGGTTCTTCTGTTCTTAGATCTGTCATACTTCTGATTGCTTCTCTGTATTTTCTCCTGCATAGACACTCATATCCTGCAGGTCTTGTGGCTTTTGGTATTTTGCCTTTGCCCATTGATGTTTTGGTGTTTATGGGAATACCCTCTTCCTTAGTTATATTTTAAATGTTGTCCATAGGTTTTTTTTTTTTAAGTTATGGTAAAATTTACCACCAATTTACATTAAATTTACCACTGTAACCATTTTTAAGTGTAGAGTTCAGGAGTGTCAGGTACATTCACACTGTTATCCAACCAAGTTCCATAATTTATCCATAGGTTTTTAGTTTTGCTATCTATTACTCTGTTTTTATGTGGGAATTTGGAGAGATTAAAGAATTATGCTGTTGTTGCTATCTTCCCAGAATCCTTTTGCATAGTTTTGAAAGTAGAGAAATAAGTTTCTTAACAGAAAAATAAAAAGAAATAGCTTTCAAGAGTTACCTGCAACTTTCTCTATATAAGACAGTTAAACTCTTCAACTTAGACATGGTAACCCAACTAGTAAATGCTATTTGAAAAATTCTGAAGTCATGAAACATTTCTTTTTAAGAAGTGAGGATGAAATACGGCATGTTCTTGCTATTAATCATTAACACATGAGACTCCAAAATCTAATCTCTAGGACAGAATGACAAATGAACTGATGGAGCAAGAAATTAAGAATAGAATCTATTTCACTAAAATTAACTGATTTGTAAAAGTATAAACTTCCACAGCCAACCCAGATTTCCCTAAGTACACTTCAAGAATTAATGAGAATCCATATACAAAATACTTTGGGGTATTTATAAGATGGGCTAGACAAAGTATTATTACTTCAATCATTTTTTTTTGGAGGAAATCTGGGCACTCATACATTAAGTACTGGGGAAAAAATCAGAACAGATTTCAGAAGTGCTATGCTTAATTTCATATATGGAATATAATTTAGAATAAACCAACTCTTCAGTTAGGCTCTATTGGTATAACAAATAGTTTGAAAAATCAGGTTATATTTTTCATCTTCCTAGACCCTTAAGATCATCTGAAAACTTTTCCCCTAAAGCCCATGGGATATCCACTGAATGGTGCCGTCCCTGGCATCCTAACCTGTTTCCTTTAAAGAGCCCTTTATATTCTTTTCTTTTCTTTATTTATTAGTTTCAGAGGTAGAATTTAGTGATTCATCAGTTGCATATAACACCCAGTGCTCATTACATCAAGTGGCCTCCTTAACGCCCAACACCCAGTTACCTCATCTGCCTACCCACCTTCCCTCTAGCAACCCTCAGTTTGTTTCTTATAGTTAAGAGTCTCTTATGGTTTGTCTCCCTCTCTGATTTCATCTTGTTTTATTTTTCCCTCCTTTCCCCTATGATCCTGTTTTGTTTCTTAAATTCCACTTATGAGTGAAATCATATTGAAATGAAATAATTGTCTTTCTTTGATTGACTTATTTCACTTAGCATAATACCCTCTAGTTCCATTCACGTCATTGCAAATGGTAAGATTTCATTTTTTTGATGGCTGAGTAATATTCCATCACACACACACACACACACACACACACACACACACACACACACCATATCTTCTTTATCTATTCATTTGCCGATGGACATCTGAGCTCCTTCCATATTTTGGCTATTGTGAACATTGCTGCTATAAACACTGGGGTAGAGGTGCCCCTTCAGATCACTATGTTTACATCCTTTGGGTAAATACCCTTTATATTCTTTTAAAAAATTGAAAATGACTTAAAAAAATCACCTCTCAACAATGTTGAGGCAAGACACGCCATCCTGGCCACCCACAGCATAGAGAAAGCCTCCGAGCACTGCCACACCAACACTTGTCCTGCACGTGCTTGTAGGAGCCACATCACTGCTCCACTGGTTTGTTTTGGGGTCATACCTGCAGAGAACATAGTAAGAGCAGAGTTTGTATTACACAAAGAAAGCCTGGCTATATTTACATATTCTATACTCTTTCCTCTAAATATGGGCTGATTAATAACTAAAACATATGAAAAGCTAATTTAGGTTTTATTTTTTAAACTTAATTTTTACTTATACAAGTCACATATGAATATAGTTTCTTTAAAACTTTTTTCAGAATGTTATAGATAAAGTTAAATTTTCCTTTGAGTTCCACCAGTTTCTGGTGTCTTCCCATTGTGACCTGGTATATGTCCTTCAAGACTTTTCAGTAAAATACTTTTAAATAGGTATATTTATATGCAAGTATGTTTTCTTGACATAAATAATACCACACAGCAGGCGTAGCTTTTTTACTCAACATACTTCTGAGATCTATCCATGCTAATAGATAATGTTCTAGATTTTTCCAGCATTTCATTATTGTGTGTTCCATTACATATTCCTGTTGATGTATCCTTACATTGTGTCTGACAATTTGCTATTAAAAACAGTGATTACCCTTGTATATTTCTCTTTGTGCAAATAGATGATGACAAGTAGAATCATGGGGCAGAGTAGAGTCATTTTCAATTTAAAAAATATACTGTCAAAAAAAACTATCAAATTGCTCTTTGTGTAATTTTATCAATTTTATTTGTTTTCAATCTCATTAGTTCTTTATTTTTTTCTATTTAATTTTTTTTTTATTTCCTTGGGTTTTGTTGCTCTTTTTATAACTTCATGATTTAAAAGCATGATTTATTTTCTCATCTTTCTTATTTTCAAATGAATGCATATTAAGTTAAAATGCATTATAAATTTGCCTCTGAATACTACCTTAGTTGCATTCCACACATTTTGATATATTTGGGCTTAATTGTTATTAAGTTGTAAATATTTAATCATTTCCATTCTTATTTCTTTTTCTCAATTTATTTTTTATTTTTATATTTTCAATTTTTTTTTCTAAGATTTTATTTATCTGAGAGAGAATGAGAGGGATCATGGCGGGGGAGGGTCGGAGGGAGAAGCAGATTCCCTGCTCAGCCGGGAGCCCATGCGGGACTTGATCCCTTGAGCCAAAGGCAGTCGCTTCACCAACTGAGCCACCCAGGCGCTCATATTTTCAGTTTTTTTTAAAGTAGGCTCTCTGCCCATTGTGAGGCTTGAACTCACAACCCTGAAATCAAGAGTTGCATGCTCTACCAACTGAGCCTCCCAGGTACCTCTAACTCAATTTATTTTCAGGTGTGCTTTTTTTTTTTTTTTTAACTTCTATGGAGTTGATCCCTCTGTTTTATTTTTCAGCTATACAAACTTTACCTCTAGATCTTTTCTATTTTTTATTTTTATTTTTTAAAGATTTTATTTATTTATTTGACAGAGAGAGACACAGCGAGAGAGGGAGCCCAAGCAGGGGGAGTGGGAGAGGGAGAAGCAGGCTTCCCGCTGAGCAGGGAACCCAATGCGGGGCTCGATCCCAGGACCCTGGGATCATGACCTGAGCCGAAGGCAGACGCTTAACGATTGAGCCACTCAGGTACCCCTACCTCTAGATCTTTTAATGCTGCAGGATGTCACAGACATTTTTATGAAATACCAAGAATCACTGTAAATCACAGTTTAATGAAAAAGGGAATATGAAAGCAAGAAAACAGAACGATTATCGTAGCATTCCAATGTGCCAGGCACTATGACAGATATGGGAAAAGACATTTTAACAATGATAGCCAATCAGATATGTACAAGTATGTTCAAAATACTTATGAAAAGGCAGAGGAATGAATAACTAATTGTGTGGTGTCAGAGAAGGCTTTATGTAGGAAATAACATTTGAGTCTTGGAGAGATAATCCAGGGAAGAAAGAACAGCATGCATATGAGTAGGCAAAGAGGAATAAAAGAATTTAGTGTGTCCAAGGAACTACAGGCAATTTGGTGGATCTGGAGTAGCATTGGGAACGGTGGTGTGGCCGGGGGAGACAGACTGCAAAAATAGGTCAGGTGGAGGTTACATCATGAAGAACTTGTACGTCATGCTAAAGGGTCAAGGCTGCCAACTAGTGCCACAAATATAACACTAAAGCAGCAAATCACATTTGTTTCCTAGTTAACATCTCAAATGCAAAAAAAAATTCAAATTGACCTTACTTACCTTTCAACACTATTGAGATAAGAGGATCCATCATGGCCTCCTACTGCATAGAGCAGATCATCAAGAACACTGACCCCAACTCCACATCGCCTTTTGCTCATTGAAGCTACCATTCGCCATTCATTGGTCTGTGGATCATATCGTTCAACACTAGAAATGGCATCTCCACTGCACCAGCCACCGACTGTGGAAGTAACAGAAGTGGTCAGGAGAATACCTGTCCTAATGCACAGAATGTATCACTCATTGCAAAACTTTAAATTGTGACCTAATGCTTGGACTTACCAAGTATGTCTAGAAGCAGGTCAAAATATAAGTTATGACTTTTCCTTATTCTACTGGGGTTGCTATAATCTTTACTTTTCTAAATAAGTTAGTATTAGGTCCATTTTATAGAGGAGGGCAAGGACATTAATTTAAATGAGATTGAGAAATAATGTAGCATTTAATGGATAGAACACTGAATTTAGGTAGAACTGCATTTGACTGTTACCTCTACTAAGCAATATGATCTTGGGAATATCTTGTAAACTACCTTATTTGTAAAATAAAGAATAAAAATTTAAAAGTGAAATAATATATACATGAAACTGCTTTCTAAAGAATAAAACACTACATAAATGTAATTTGTTTTTGAAAACCAAAAGAACTAAAACCTGACAAAAAAAATAACAAGCATTGGTGATGTGGAAAAAAGGGAATCCTCATACACTGGCAATGTATTCCTCATACTAGTGGAAATGCAAACTGGTGCAGCCACTCTGGAAAACAGTACGGAGGTTCCTCAAAAAATTAAAAATAGAACTACCATACAATCCAGCAATCCCACTTCTGGATATTTATCCAAAGAAAATGAAAACACCAATTCAAAGAGATATATGAACCCCTATGTTCAATGTGGCATTATTTACAACAGCCAAGATATGAAAGCAACCTAAGTGTCTACTGATAAATGAATGGATATGTACCACATATACACAACTGAATATTACCATCCATAAAAAAGAAGGAAATCTTGCCATTTGCGACAACATGGTTGGATCTAGAGGGATCCAACTAAGTGAAATAAGTCAGATACAGAAAGACAAATAGAACACAATTACACTTATGTGGAAGCCAAAAAGCAAAACAAGCACAAAAACAAAACAGAAACAAACTCATAGATATAGGAAACAAACGTTGGTTACCAGAGTGGAGGTTTATGGGGTGGCTGAAATAGGTAAAGGGGATTAAGAGGTATAAACTTCCAATATAAAATAAATTAGTTATGGGGATGTAATGTGTAGCATAGGGAACACAGTCAATAATATTGTAATAACTTTGTGTGGTGACACATGGTAAAACAAGGATCATTTCGTAATGCATAAAAAATATCAAATCACTATGATGTATACCTGAAACTAACAAGATATTATATGTTAATTATACTTAAAAAAACCTATAAATCAGAAGCCTAGGTTTGTTTTTGTTCTAGTAGGGGAAGGGATTTTGACTCATCTATTCATGGTCTCTTAATAGTCCTCTTGTGACCAAAAATAATATAAAAATTCTTATGATATATACTACAAAATACTTTCTGCTTAATCTTAAGCCTGTACTGAATTCTATATTGTCCAACATGACATATAAGGTCAGAAAACTTTTTTAAAAACTACAGTTTTCATAACCAGAATGACAGAAGTCAAAATGAGTTCCACAGAGCTTCTTGGAGTACTACCTGAGTATGACCTGAAAAAAAGTGTGGTTATAGCAGATACATTTGTTATTTTTTCAAATCATCTCTATTCCAATCCAAAATAAGAGCTACATTCTGGAGCTTAAAAAGTTAAGTAAGGATACTTTAATCTCAAAACATCTGAAAAATAATGGTTTCTATAATGTTTTCTAATCTTATTCTAGATGGATGTGAAAACTCACTTCTTTATTTCAAATCTCAATGTGCTGTATACATTTTATTTTTCATGGTTTCATTTAAATCAGAATATTCAAATAATACCAAATCACAGTAGGGTGGGGGATGGGCTAGATGGGTGATGGGTATTAAGGAGGGCACCTTGTGATGAGCACTGGGTGTTGTATGTAAATGATGAATCACTGAATTCTACTCTAGAAACCAATATTGCACCTTCATGTTAACTAATTAAAATAAAAACATACTAAATCATAGTAAGTTTGTATATATTAATTTTAATTTTAATTCTGTTCTAGGATATATGCCAGGAGTTTCAATGTCAGAGAAAACCTCTTAAAATCCAAAATAAAATTTGGCTGCAAATGTGAGGGTTATAAGCATTTAAGACAAATCAAATAGCCTAACCACCAAACCTGGGGCACAATTTTACATTGGGAGCCTATTAAAACCAACTTTTTTGGATTATCTGGCTCCAAATCAAATTATTATCACTTCATAAGTTGTATCCTCTGATACTAACAAAAAAAAAATAGGTCTTTAGGAAAGAAAATTTAAATATTTCCTGTGACCTGGGGAACAAGAAAAGGAAAGCATCAATTCCACTGTCTCATGGCAAGTTTACCTGCATTATGATTTCTGAGGCAACAAGTGATGATATAGCTGGGACTGAACTAGTTATTATAAGCTAAGTATAGCTGTATTTAGCAAAATAAAGTGTATGCATGTCCTTGCCATGAGAACTCTCAATTTGAGTTAAGAAATGTACCTAAGGAAAAATATTGCTGAAAAACAAACAAAGAAACATGGTGAGATGTTGACTCTAAAACAAATTACTTCAAAGACAGATTTGGTCAAAAAGTATTACCTTAAAGAGGGCAACTTTTAGAAAGTATATGGAATAAGGATCACTGAACTGTGAAAACTTAAAAAAACCCTAAACAAAACAGAAACACAGGGCTCCTGGGTGGCTCAGTTGGTTAAGCGACTGCCTTCGGCTCAGGTCATGATCCTGGAGTCCCGGGATCGATTCCCGCATCGGGTTCCTTGCTCAGCAGGGAGTCTGCTTCTCCCTCTGACCCCCTCCATGCTCTCGCTCTCTCTCATTCTCTCTCTCAAACAAATAAATAAAATCTTTATAAAAAAAAAAACAGAAACACAAAATGATAAGCAACAAGAAGTCTAATGGAAAACAAGAGGACAGGCCAGAAGATATCAGGAGATGTAAAACGCTCCTGAGTAAAAAATTACTAAGATTATAGATTTGATCTTAGGTTTCCAGGGTTTCCACAGAGTGATGAAGAAAGGAAGGCTCAATTTTCCAAAGTTAAGTGAGAATTGGTAATTTGGCATTCTAAAGATAATGAAAACAAAATTGCAATAAAAACCAAAAGAAATTGAAGATTAAGCTTTACTAAAGTAGAGACAGATAGGTCAAGATCTAAAATAATGTCAGTGAACAGTATCACTCAAGAATGATATTCAGATCTGGAAAACATAAAAAGACAGAGAAAGCTGGGAAAACCAAAGCAGTTGTAAAGACCTAATGGCTTTTCTCTACAAATGAAAATGTAAAGCTTCATAGTGTAAAAAAAGATGGTAGATAATTTAACTTTTCTTCTTTATATTTTTGTTTTTTTTTTTAAGATTTTTATTTATTTATTGAGAGAGAGAATGATAGAGAGAGAGCATGAGAGGGAGGAGGGTCAGAGGGAGAAGCAGACTCCCTGCTGAGCAGGGAGCCCGATGCGGAACTCCATCCCAGGACTCCAGGATCATGACCTGAGCCGAAGGCAGTCACTTAACCAACTGAGCCACCCAGGTGCCCCTTATATTTTTTTGTTAATCAAAATTTCTTATTTGAGAGAGCATGCGCACGAGTGTGTGTGTGCATGGGCATGCATGGGGGAGGGGCAGAGGGAAAGGGGGAGAGAGAACCCCAAGCAGGTTCTGCCCCCCAGTGAAGCCCCACACCAAGTTTGATCTCATGACCTGGAGATCACGACCTAAGCCGAAATCAAGAGTTAGGCGCCCAACTGCTTGAGCCACCCAAGTACCCTGTTAATCAAAATTTTTATACCGCATATATATTATCAGAAAAATAAAGGTGTTATTCATTTTAAAAGATTTTATCCATTCATTTGAGAGAGAGAGAGAGTGCACTAGTAGGGGGAGGGGCAGGAGAGGGAGAGGGACAGCAGAGTGTGGAGCCTGATGTGGGGCCCAATCCCAGGACCCCGAGATCATGACCTGAGCTGAAGTCAGATGCTTAACCAACTGAGCCAACCAGGTGCCCCAAAGGTATTATTTAAAAATAGGTTATCTTTCATAATGAACGTGACATTAGTAATCCGTTAATGCTACTAGCATGTGCTTTCCAATTTTCTTTTTCCATCAGTCATGGTGGGTTGATGCTCATTTCTCACTAATATTCCTCAGGATCAATAGCAAGTAATTAATCTTTATTGAGTGCCTATTCTGACAAGATGGCTATACAATCTAGAAACTACAAAGATAAATTAGAAATGGTCCTTGCCTTCAAGTAGTTAACAATATTGTCAAGGAATCAGATACTCAATCAGCAATGTGAAATTATGTGATTACTAGCAGGAATTTGAGATCATAAAACTGATCCAATTTAGCTGGCTTCTAAAGAAGACAAAGTATGGTTTCATTAATACCACGATGTTTTTTTTTTAAGATTTTATTTTTAAGTAATCCCTACACTCAACATGGGGCTTAAAACTGCAACCCTGAGACCAAGAGTCACATATTCCACCAACTGAGCCATCCAGGTGCCTCAAAAGGTGTTCTTTTTTTCCTCTATACCCAATGTGGGGCTTGAACTCATGACCCTGAGATAAAGAGTCACATGCTTTACTGACTGAGCGAGCTAGGCACCCAATACCATGATTTAATCAAAGAGGCAAATGAGATTTTCATGAAGATAGTTACACACTGAAAACATGCAACCTGACAATTTATAATCAGGTCACATTGGAAAAATATGGTAAAAATCAGCAGGATAAAGACGGCGGCTGTTGAATAACTCAAGTGAAGCCAAGTTTAAATTCCTATTTAAGGAGCTACATTAGTGTCTCTCAGCATTCCCAAAGGTATGCCTTGTCTCGTTCCACTGGATTGGTATCCCCACTGAAACCAGAGAAGACCCTAGACATGAAATATACTTGCCATACGCCTATTTGGCTTAGCCTCTAGCTTTTGATCATAGGGAAGTTCTCTTCAGTTTCATCTGTCTGAGTTCCTGTTACCTTCCCCTCTATTAATCTAGTTCTTAATCATTGCCAGAATGTTCTGAGGCTGATGAAACAGTACTGTACTGTCATCCCTAGTCAGGAATTAAAACTAACAGTCAGCCAAATAAAACAGTTAATAGATCTTCATAATAATGGACATAACTCCACAAAGATGGCCCTACTACTACATTCCTAAAACCAACACATCATGAAGCCACAGGTACCAAATAATTAGATCTTGTAGGCTTCTAATTTTAAAAACAGACAATTGACTTTCAAAACTGAAAAGAGAGGGGGTGCCTGACTGGTTCAGTTGAGTAGAGCATGTGACTCTTGATCTCAGGTTTGTGAGTTCAAGCCTGATGCTGGGCGTGGAGACTACTTAAAAATTTTTTTTAAATAAAATATCAAAATTGGGAAAGAAACTCTAAGAGGTATGTGGGGGCAAGGATACAGACGTAGGTGTGAGCGTGCAAGTGTCTGTGTAAACCCACACAAACAGGTGAATATGTAACTGTGCATGCACACATAGGAATGAAAGCCATAGGAATAAATAAGAGAGATAATACAAATGATAAATCTATTAATAACAATGGAGACATGTGGACACTGGGAGTATGGGAGAATTCAGTGCATAGTGAATTAATAATTAAGTTTGAAATTTAAAACATGAATGAAGAAATTCCTTCAAAAGAGAAAAAAAAAAGCCTGATGAAGATTAAGGAGAAAAAGAAAACTTGGCATCAATTTTCTTCTGGAATAAATACTACTCTCTCTCTAAGTCAATCAATCAATCAATCAATTTAAAAAAAAAGGGGGGTTGGCACCTGGGTGGCCAGGTGCCCCACCTTGTGATTTCAGCTGAGGTCATGATCTCATGGGTTATGGGATCAAGCCCCATGTCAGGCTCCAGGCACAGCAGGGAGTCTGCTTGGGATTCTCTCTTCCTCTCTGTCTGTCCCTTCCCCTGCTCTCAAATGTGCTCTCTCTATCCCTCTCAAATAAATAAAGAAATACTACAATATCCTCTACATGAAGAAATTTAGATGAAAAAATTTAAAAAGAGAGAATTCAAAACAGAAATTATCAAATTTTTCTTCTTTTTAACAAAGATTATTTATTTGAGAGAAAGAGCAGGGGGAAGGGGAGAGGTGGAGAGGGGGGAGAGAGAATCTCAAGCAGACTCCGTAATGAGTGTAGGCCTGACCCAGGGCTCGATCTCAAGACCCTGAGATCATGACCTGAGCTGAAACCAAGAGTCGGACGCTCAACCAGCTGAGCCACCAAGGTGCCTCTTCTTCTAAAAATATAGGGGAAAATATATTTCCACATGTCAAGAGAAAATTAAACTGGAAAGAAAAAGATAGACAGTGGTTAGGCTGACAGAAAAGGATACTATGCCCCAGAGATTGCACGAAATTCCCTGATGAGAAGGAATGGAACACTTCACATATTAAAATGGGACAAAAGAATCCAAGCATGCCTACATCTAAGAAACCATGGAATTAGTGAAAGTTGGGAGCTTAAATACAAATTCTACGGTAAGTCCTCGCTAGCTACATGAATCAGAATTAGAAAAAAAATTCAAAGAACTTGCTACAGACTGAATTTTGAATGCCCCATCAAAATCTGTATGTTGAAATCTAGTCCCCAGTGTGATGGTATTAGGAGGTGGGGCCTTTGCGAGGTGCTTAGGTCATGAGGGCAGAGCTTTCATGAATGGGATTAGTGCTCTTATAAAGGAGACCTCAGAAAGTTCCCTTGTCCCTACCACCGAGTAAGAACACAGCAAAAAGATGAGAAGACGACCCTCCATGAAGAAGCAGGTGGGCCCTCACAAGACACAGAATCTGCTGGTGACTTACCTTGGACTTCCCAGCCTCCAGAACTGAGAAATAAATTTATGTTTATAACCACCCAGTCTCTGGTTTTCTATTAGAGTAGTCCAAATGGACTAAGACAGAACTAGTAAGAAGTAGTTTGACTAAACAGTGAGAAAGTTGTTCAGGTGAGCAAGGTAGCTGAGTTTACAGGGAAGGAAGGGAAACATCTGAGGCTAAAAACTGTCAAGAGATTTAGGAGTAGAGAATAGGAGCAAAATGATATAGCAGGTTGTCTTGGGCTCAATCTAGCTCAGTAGAGCTAGGAAAGCAGGTAACTGTTTAATGTAACATTTTTGACAGAATTAATGCGTATGACTCATTTTAACAAAACATCCATTGCATGACATTTTTAGACTTATATAAAAATAGAGCACTCTCGGAGAATACCAGTGTTGGATCATGAGTTAACAATCAAGCTACAAGCTAACTTATTATGTGTTTCTTAGGACAGTGGATATCACATTGTCCAAAGGACAACTCAAATGACAGTTTAACGTGTGGAAAATACTCAGTTTAGTCACAGTATATTAAGACCCAAACCTGCAAAGAGTACTTCTCCACATCGAATAGGTTTCCGTGGTCTTGTCCTTGGTCCTTGCATTAGTGGTCGTTCTTGAGGCAATAGGAGATAGTTTTTAGCTTCATCTACCAAGTCCCTGTGGAGAAAATTTTGCCTTTATTCCAAATGTCTAAATAACATTGTTAGTCAAATCCCAGTATGGTTTAGGAATATGTACATCAGCAAAGGGGAACAAGCATAAACCAAATCAAATCATGAATACCAGCCAATATTTAAAAAGTCACAAACTTGACAGAAATGATGCCAGTCACACTATGAGTTGTAAATTGATTGGTATTTCCATCATGACTTCCTATCTTAGTATAAACTTTAGCTTAAAACTTAATATGCTTGGGGCCAACAATAACTTATGGGAAACTAAAACTTACAACTCAATTACCAGCCTGCATGGTTATTGCTTTCTAATGAATTTTACTAGATTCTGCAGAATACTGGCAAAGCAGTACATCAGCCCTGGCATTAGATATTTGTTAGATTAATTAAACAATAAAACTATGTCAAAAATTGGATTGCTAAAAAGAAACACTATACTGTCATTTAATATTAAGTGGTTATCTGGTACCATATGAAATGGTTTACTCTCAAGTCTACTGAGGATGAACAAATTTTTTTTTCCTATTAAGGTACTTTCTGAGAAGATCCTAGTAATTATACTTGTTGAATACAATATCCTAATACAAATCTATTCATGTGGTACTCCTCTCACTTGAGTCCTCTGAGTTATTCAGTGCCTGATCAGTGCAAATTCAATCTGTTACTCTGTTCTTTCTCAACTTTGGAAGTGTTTCCTAAAATACATTTTCATTTCTCTAGCTTTTTATGTTACAAAGAGTAATTTATTCCTGCAGAGCCAGTCCTAAGCATGACCCAGTAATGCACTTCCAATATATGGGTTTGATAAGACCCCTTCTGAGTTTATTTCTCCTAAAAAACCCCAAAAAACCAACAGCCCCTCCACCCCCCAAATCCCAAGCTGATGACCAAGAGCTTTTTCAAGCTTCCTCAGCCTTAAAAACAAAGACTGTGATCTCCTAATAGCCGGTTTTTAATTAAGTGTTCAGGGGTTCCTAGAAAGAGTACTATAGAGCTAATACTTAGCAAGCCAACCCAAAATTAATAGTAACAACAAGAACACTTACAGCTATGTGTCAGTCCCTGTTTTAAGGGCTTAATATGTATTAACTTGCCAATCCCCACCACAGCCCTATGGAATAGGTACTATTATTATCCCTACTTTACAGATGAAGAAACCATAGCAGAAAGAGGTTAAAGTAACTTGCCTAAGGTCCCACAGCTGGTAAATGTCATGAGGTCAGGATATCAGGAAGGGGCTTCTTTTAAAAGTGACTTTGGAAGTACCTTTACTTTGTGCATCAGAATCAGTACAATCTGATTTATGTTTTATGGGGGGGGGCACCTTTGCATTGTTTCTTCAGATTTCAAATCCATAATTCATATGGTTTTCCTTCTGCTATTGTCAATATTTGAGGGAATTAATTGCCATTTGTCTGTTTTTTTAAATTTAAGAGACAAATACCTAAAACCCCCCTGACATATCTTGTTTAAAGGGACAGGCTTCAGATTATAGAAGAAATGCAAATGAATCTACATGTTCTACCTCTGTTACAGAGATTCCTAATACTAGAACAAGTTTCTTTAGTCACTAAGGGAGACCCAAAGGTCTGTATAGTCTAAGAAGTTCTGAGTATTCACTTGCTCTTTCATTTTTATATATAGAACATGTTGGGGGGGAGAAAATGGTTAAAAACACCATATGGTTTGGTTGGAATCTAAATCCTAAAATCTATCAAACTGGGAAAAGTAATTTTTAAATTGTGTCTATATTACAGAGATAGCCCAATAAAATATGTATCTTGTTTGTATTACAAAAGCATTTAGAATTTCTTTCAATCAAAATACATTATGAAACTACTCCACCAAACTCTAGTGGAAACCCTTCCACAGCTGCTTGAGGAGTAGTCCTTCGACTCTGTCCACATCCTCAGAAAGCAAGGCTGGTCCTATTCCCTAGGCAGGCAGACGCGATAGAATGAAAAAGTACTCCTGACACTTTTTGACAGAGTCAGCAGCATTATTTATCTAAAGAAAAACATATATTAGCAGAGAATTGCCTCTTCAAATTCAAGCTTGCATTAAAATCTTAGAAATCTACCTCTTTATTGCCACTTCTACACCAATTAGCACCACACATAAAAACTAATGGAATGGAATACTGGAAGCTCAGTCCTCTCTTCTTCCATCTCCTCCTCTTGACCCTAACCCAGAAGAAAAACCTGTTAAATATTGCCCTGGTGTCAGCACTAAGAAATACAAATATTTAGGAATCAAGACAAATAAGGAAATTGGGAGAAAATAGGAATGCTTAGTTGTTGATTTCTCCCACCCAGGGCCACTTATACCTGCATTCTTCATCACTTTTGATGAGGGGATCAGAGCCTACGGTGCCCACCAGGAACTTGGGACTAAGCAAAGGCAGACGAACATGTTGCAGCACCTAAGAGGTAATAAATACTGTTAAAGGCACGAGTTCCCACTTGCAAGATATTTAAGAGAATACATAACCCATGCTCCCATACTGTGTTTTCAATTGCTTTGGGATCTAACAATAATAATAAGAAGAAGAACAAGAACATTAAATATTTCATTTAGTGATCACTTATGAACCATATCATCCCTTTCCTCTTCAAAATGTGACAGGATTTCCAAGACACATGGGGATGGGAAGCAAGATAATTGCCATCCTTGCTTTCTTTTGTTCATTTAGTATCATTTAGGTTCTGACTTGTGCTATACCCTAAACTAGAGCTGATGCAAAATAGAGAGGAAGCTAAGGAGCAAAAAGTTCATACTGATAAACACTTAAAATGTTTCTAAACACTATCTCCTTGATTTACTGGGAGAGAGATGATCTCTCTTACAGTCTAATAAAAGGGACAGTGACAACGGTTTCTTTTTTGTAAGCCAAATATATACTATTTCATCTAGTACAAAAAAGACAGTTACTTGGAGAAAGGTTTCCATCATACCTGGGGTAACTGAGGACGTCTTTCTTGAATACTGTATTTGACCCAGGCCATCACTGCATTGAACACCTGTTCTTCACTGCGAACATTTAGTTCATCACTAGATATTATATCAATGAGCTGATTGGCTGGAAGCAACATGAACTCTTCACTTTCCATTACCTGTTCAAAGTTAGGTAAGAATAAAGAAAAAAAAACCCTGTGACCACATTTAATGTACTATTTCGATATTATTCTTCAGGGTTATGGGGCAAAGCTCTATTTCATAATGGAGCTGAAGTTCAAAAGAGTACCAGAGAAGAAAAATTTTAAAAAGGGAACAAAGATAGGCAGAGCACGGAGGACTTTTAGGACAATGAAACTACTCTTTATAGTACTACAATGATGGACACATTTGTCAAAACCCATAGAATGTATAACAGCAACAGTGAACTCTAATTTAAATTATGGTCTTTGGGTGATGATAACATGTCAATGTAGGTTCATCAATTGTAACAAACGTACCTCTCTGGTGCAGGATATTGATAACAGGGATAACAGTGTGTGTGTGTAAATGGGGCATATGGGAACTCTGAACTTTCTGCTTCATTTTGCTGTGAACTTAAAACTGCTCTAAAAAATAAAGTTTAGGGGTACCTGAGTGGTACAGTCAGTTGTGATCTCAGGGTCATGAGCTCGAGACCTGTGTTGGGTTCTGTGCTCAGCTCAGAGTCTGCCTAAGTTTCTCTCTCCCTCTCCCTCTGCCCCTCCCCTCCACGCACTTTCTCTCTCTCTAAAATAAATAAAATCTTTAGAAAAAAATAAAGTTTATTTAAAAGAGGGGTAGGGGAACAAAAGAGGACATAATTAAAATTTAGGAAAAATAGTAATTTGTGATTCAAGCGATTTAAGAAAAAGGGAAGCTGTTTTTCTAAAATGAAGTATCAAAATATAAGTTTATATTTAAAATAAACCACAACAAATTATAACTCCAAAAATATGAGGCATACAAAAAAATCAGAGGAAGCTTTCAGAGAAAGATTAGTTGCTGAAAGAGCAATGTCTTGGGCAGAAACACCAAGGGGCCAGTTTAAAAAAAAAGAATGAGAGTATCAGCAGTTCTACAAGCAAGAATAAATATACTGAGGAGAGCATTAGACCCATGAAAATCTCTGAGAATCAAACCACTCTGAGGAGCAACCATGGAGATGAAATGGCAATAAGAATATTACCTTGCTGTGCAGTCCAGCCACAAATCCCAAGATCTTATAAATCTTGTCATCAATATGTAGAGTAAAAGGGGCAAAGTGCAATGTGGAGGAGGGAAACAGGACTGCTACACTCCATGTGGTTTGTTCTCTCATTCGAAGACTGTGCTACATGTGATGTCTATTATCTATTAGTGCAGGAAGGATATGGTTAAGAGCGCTAATTCCTACTGTGTGACCTCTAATGCAGATAATGTACTCTCTTGAGAGGGCTTTTTTTATGATCAAAAAGTCAGAATATTTAGCAGGATACGAGATCAGCCATAGCAATTTGAATATTTGATTAAGAATGTTTTTTCCCAAGTACATTAGGAAAAAATGCAAATCCCAAAACCATGACAGCCATAAGGTCAGCTGTACTTACAGTAGAAAATACTAATGAACTCTACAATTTTTATAGGCACAAATTTTCAAATCATCTGAGTGAGAAATCTTCTGGAGGTCAGGAAATTAAAGAGGTTACCTCCAAATTTTAGCTGAGGTTGCTTACCCAGGCAACTCAGTAGTTAGAATGACTGCATTGGACTCTGTGTGGCAGCGTTGTCAGAATTAGTAAATCAAACAAAGGACATACTTAACACTAAAGAATTACTTGTTGTTCATCTGAAATTTAAAATTAACTGGGCACCCTGTATTTTATCTGGCAACCCCATGGTGGGGCTAGAAAACCAAGAGCAAAATTGGGGGCCTGGCCTCAAATTAGATGTGTTGGCCTTCACAAGACTGCATGCAAGACTGTACTCAGGGCTGTATCTTACTTTGTTATTAACTTTTTCACTCTGATCTCTTAACTTAAACACAAAGGTGGTATCATATATTTCTGTGAAGTGCCTTAGCATTCTTTTGGATCTTGTTAAAGTATAAATTATTTTTCCCAACTTAGTGATTATAAACCAATGATCACCAAATTTAAGTTTATGAATAAGCCACTATTATATTCACTAGACACTTACTGGAAACATTAAACGGCAAGAAAACATGAAAATTTGAGTGAGAAAATATTTGTTTGGCACTAACAGCAAAGAGTAAAAATAATACTTTTGATAAACAAAGTCTGGTTAAATTGTCACTTCTCCTTTTTCCATCAAGAAGAGAAAGATATTAATGCCCACTATTAGAGCAAATCTAGCACTTAAGTCTATCCTTGACCAAACAACCAGGTTAAGAAAATAATTCCTTTTTTTTTTTTTTAAAGATTTTATTTATTTATTTGAGAGAGAGATGGAGAAGAGAGCATGCATGCATGAGCAGCAGGGAGGGGCAGTGGGAGAAGCAGACTTCTTAAGCAGGAAGTCTGATGGGCTTAATCCCAGGACCCCGGGATCATGACCTGAGCTGAAGGTCGCCACTTAACCAACTGAGCCACCCAGGCACCCCAAGAAAATAATTCTTTAAAGTATCCGTTTTAAGTATCTGTTTTAATTAAAGTAAAAGTTTACAGGAGATCTGAATTTTAAGTCCCACACTATTATGGTAATGAGCTTACTTTTAGTTTCTTCAGATAAATGTACATGCAATTTGAAGAATGAATAAGCTCAAAACAACAAGAGTGAATAAGCAGTCATCTAGAGTTGTTCTAACAGAAGTGAATGGTGAACTTAATGTTGAAAGACAATTTTTAAATTCATGTTTATGGACAAAAATAACACTGTATGAATTAAGCTTGGTCTAATGAAATAGAAGGAAATTAAATACAGATTTAAGTTAGAGAATAATTTAAATGAGTCACATGTGTTAAGCCCCAAATGGTGACATTTTTTGTATCTGCACAGAACTAGTGAACAAACTAGTGCCTTTTAGTCCATAAACAAGGGGATTTCATTATGGTATATATCAGATTCACTTCATCAGGTTTACTTGAGGCAGGGTTAGAACTAAAAGGGATTCTAAAACTTTCTCTACTGTTAAGGATATTCTTCAGATATTTACTACTACCTTAGATCTAAAACACAAGCTATGGTTAAAGCAGGAAATTTTTAAAAATCAACCTTATCTATTTATTTTAAATGTACAGATCAATCAGTTTTGATCACTGTAGTCATGCAACCATGATCACAATCAAGATATAAAATATCACCATCATCCTAAAAACAAGGACTTCTTAATATGGGGTCCAATGACTCTGGCAAATCATTTTGGAAATTCTCAGTGCTGGCAAATCTTTAGTTTTAGAGAGTGGATTTTGACATTTGAAAACGGTGGGATGAGGGGCACCTGGGTGGCTCAGTTGGTTAAGCGACTGCCTTCGGCTCAGGTCATGATCCTGAAGTCCCAGGATCAAGTCCCACATCCGGCTCCCTGCTCAGCGGGGAGTCTGCGTCTCCCTCTGACCCTCCTTCCTCTCATGCTCTCTGTCTCTCATTCTCTCTCTCAAATAAATAAATAAAATCTTAAAAAAAAAAAAAGAAAATGGTGGGATGAAATTAAGAGTCAAATCTGTTAAAAAAAAGTGTATGAAGTTAGATTTTAAATGAGAAATCAATGTATTAACTTTAATGGGGTATAAACTCCACTTAGTTATGATGTATTCCACTTTTTATATTTAAATGGAATCAATTTACTAATATTTTATTAAAATTTTTCCTATCTAAATTAATGAGAGAGATCTATCTGTAGTTTTCTTTTAGTGCCTCTGGTTTTGATACCAGGGTGATTTTGTCTTTATTTGGCAGCCTCCTCCTCATTTTTCTGAAAGACTTTATATAAAATTAGTATTATGTCTTCCTTAAATGTTTGATAGAATTCACCATCTGGGATGGGTGTTTTCTTTGTGGGAAGGTTTTTTTATTTTTATTTTTTTAAATATTTTATTTATTTATCTGACAGAGAGAGACACAGTGAGAGAGGGAACACAATGGGGAGTGGGAGAGGGAGAAGCAGGCTTCCCGTGGAGCAGGGAGCCCGATACGGGGCTTGATTCCAGGACCCTGGGATCATGACCTGAGCCGAAGGCAGACGCTTAACAAATGAGCCACCCAAGCACCTCTGTGGGAAGGTTTTTAAATTACTATTTCAATTTCTTTCATAGATAAAGGGTTGTTCTGGCTTTCTGTTTCTTCTTGAGTCTGTTTCTGTAATCTGTGTTTTTCAAAGAATTTGTCCATTTCCTAACAGTTGTTGAATTTACTGGCAAAAAGTTAATACTACCTTATTATGCTTTTTAATCTGATGGATTTGTAGTGATGTCCTTATTTCTGATATTGGTAATTTATGTCTTCCCTCCTTTTTTTCTTGATCAGTGTAACTAGAGGTTCATCAACTTTTTTTCAAAAAACCATTGGTTTTTTGCTCTAACCTTTATTCTCTTCTTCCTTCTATTTACTTTGGGTTTAATTTGCTCTTTTTTTTCTAGTTTACAAAAGTAATCACTAGAACAAAACCACAAATGTTCCTATATACCAAAATAAATAAAAATAAGGAGCAAAGAACATATCATATAGAAGAAATACAGTAAATATAACTAAATTAGATACCTTTTCTAAAAAATATGATAGAGTTTAGTGCAAACATATCAGTCATGGCAATAGATAACAAATGGGCTTTAACTGCCTATTTAGAGAAAAAGATTTTCAAACTGGCTCACAGAGTAAAACTTAATTCTATGCAAATTCAAGAAAAATACCTAAAACATCATGATGCAAAAAGGCTACAAGTAAAGGGCAAATGCACAAAGATACATGAGGCAGGTGGAAACAAAAGAAAACAAGATTTAAAAGCCAGGTATCAAAGTAGAATTAAGACAACAAATGAAGTAAATCTGACAAAGGAGGATACTTTATAAAGCTAAAAGTCACAATCTGTAATTAAGATACAGAACTATGATTATATATGCATTAAGCAACACAGTGACCACCTATATAAACTACAGATGATGCAAGGAGAAACAGAAACACACTAATAATAAGAGACTTTAACACACAGGTCTATGGACAAAATAATATAAAAGAGCTAAGTAATATAATCAGTAAGATAGACTTTATGCATATATATCAAATACTGTACTATGAGAATAGAGACAAGAAAATATACTTCCTTTCCATGCACATACAGAATAGTCAGAAAAACTGACCATAAATTATGTGACTAAAAAAGTCAGTAAATTTCATGAAGCAGAAATACTACAAACACTGCAATGCACTAAAACTAGAAATTAAAAATGAAATTAAATATAAAAACTCCTTCCACCTAAAAATTTAAAATTTTGCTATTAATAGTTCTTGGTAAAGAGAAATATAACCAGAATTACAGTAAAGCAATAATTGAGCAATAAGGATAAGAATCTATTAAATATATTTAAAAGTGATCAAAGGAAAACTATGGCTTTAAACATTTATAGTAGTTAATGTAAAAGAATGAAAACAAATCAAATTCTCAACTCAAACAGTTAGGAAAAGGAACACAGCAAGTCAAAAGACAACATAAGGAAGGAAATAATAAAAGTAAAACCAGAATGTAGTGAAACAGGGGAAAAAACTGTAGATCTAATTAATGTCAAAATACTGATTCTTTGGAAAAACAAACAAAATAGACATACCACTAGCTACCTTTTTCAAGGAAAAAAACATTGAAAGCACATATACAAAATGCAAAATATCAAGGGGTAGTGATGCCTTGGTGGCTCAGTTGGTTGAGCATCTGGTTTTAGCTCAGGTCATGATCTCAGGGTTGTGAGACTGAGCGTGGAGTCAGGCTCTGCGCTGGTAATAGAGCCTGCTTAAGATTCTTTCTCTCCTTCTCCCTCTGCCCAGCCCATGCACCCCTCCTCCACCCCCACTCACATGTGCTCTCTCCAAAAAAAAAAAAAAAAAAAAAAAAAATCAAGGGGCAAATAACTATTGATGCAGAAATTTAAAAATTAAAAGAAATTACTTTGTACACCTCTATAAACTTGAAAACATAGATAAAATTGATAATTTTCTAGGGAAATATAGTCTACCAAAATTGATCCTAGTAGAAAGGGGAAATTTCATAGAATAGAGAAAATTATCAATAAACTACTTCATAAAAAAGCACCAAGCCTAGACAGTTTCACAGAGAAATTCTACCAAACTTGCAGAAAGGACATAGTCTCAATGTTGTATAAATTATTTCAAAGCATAGAACATGCAGGAAAACTTCTAACTCATGTTCATGAAGTAGTATATATCTATATTTATATCTATACCTAACCTGATAAAGACAGCACAAGAAAATTAAAGACTAGCATCACTTCTGAATATCAATATAAAAACACTATATAAAATATTAGTGAATAGATTCAAACATCACATTAACAGTACACCATGACCACAATGGATGTACATAGAATGCAAAGATGCTTTAATTTTAGGACCTCATTTATGTAATTCATAATAATGGGTTTAAGGAGAAAATTCATATGATTACCTCCATAAATACTGAGAAAACCCTTGACAAAATTCAATATCATTCCTAATAAAAAGCATCCAAGAAAATAGGAATTGTTGTACATGGATACTTCCTTAATATGATAAAATCTACATACTTCAATCCTAAAAACATCATATTAGTTAATGGGAAAACACCAAAGTCATTCCTACTAATGCCAGAAACAAAGTAAGTATGTCCAATATTTCCATTACTATTTAACATTTTACTAGAAGTATTAACCCAAACAACTAGAGAAAAAAAAAAACAAAGGCATTAACAATTGAAGAAGAAATAAAACTACTGATATGCAGATGACATGATAGGATGTTCAGAAAACTCTAAAGAATCAATGGCAAAAGTAACTCAAAGAATAAAAAATTCAGTAAGGTAGCTTTCATATACATTAATGGCAATTGGTTAGAAGCTATAATGAAGGGGAAAAAATTACAAAAGGAACAAAAAATAACACTTAGGAATAACTTAAGAAGAAATGTACAAAACTTAAATGAAGAAAAGTATAAAACATTCCTGAGAGATAAAAAAATAGAACTGAAGAAACAGATCTCATTTTTTAATAGAACACATCATAAAAACGACTGTTCTTAACTTATAAATTAATTTGATCCCAATAAATATACCAAGGCTTTTTCTTAGAGCTAGATAAGGTGATATTAAGTTCATTTGGAAAAACAAACATGCAAGAAATTTAGGAAAACACTGAAAAAGAGAGTTATACAGGTGGGGTATTAATAACCCTACTATGTATTAAAATATACTACAGAGCCTCAATAATTAAAACATTGTAGAAAACAGTGTGGTAGTGTTGTTACGGCCTACACTACAAGATCTAGAACCCAGCACAGACACAGAAATTCAGTATATAATAAAGATGTTATCTCAAATCATTGGGGGCAAAAAGAGACTTTTAAATAAATGATACTGGGACCAGCTGGATATTTACAAAAAGATAATAGAGCATTTCACACCCTACACAAGATAAACTCAGAGAGACCATGTACATAGTATAAAAAATATGGGTAAATTCCTTTGTAACCTGAGGAAAGGAGAAGCCTTCAAACTCTGCCTCAAAACCCAGATGCAATAAAGTAAAAGATTTATACATTTGACAATATTAAAAAAAAAACCCACAACCTTTTGCATGACCAAAAATACCATAAGCAGAGTTGAAAGGCAAATGCAAACTGGGAAAAAGAGTTTGTAACATGTAGCACAGATAGAAGGCTATCACTGTTAATAAAGACAGAACTTTAAAACATCGAGGAGGAAAAAATATAAAAACTATTGACTAGAAAATGGGCAAAAGATGATAATAAACAATATTAAAATTATATTAAAAAGGCCCTCTAAACATATGAAAGATATTCAACTTATGTTAAGAGAAATGCAAATTAAAACCACACTGAGATTCCACTTCTCATCTATGAGACTGGCAAAAATTCAAAAGGTTGACAATATACTCTGTTAGTGAGGCTACGAGGAAATAGTCACCCTCATATGTTAGGGTCAGAATGGTTTCATCCCCATAGAGGGGAATTTGGTGATATTTAACAAAATTACATATGCAGTTAACCTTTGGCCCTGCAGTCCCATTTCTAGGAATTTATCCTGAAAATAAACCTCCAACAACACTGAAATATTCATACACAAGGCTATTCATTGCAGCATTATTTGTAATGGCAAAACACTGAACACTATCTAAATGCTCAAACATAGGAAACTGATTGAACAAACTGTGGTACACACTAGAAGAATGTAGCTGTGGAGAGAGAACAAGGAAGATCTCTATGAACTGATATGGAATGAATTTCGGAATAAATTAAGTAGAAGGCAAAGTGCAACAGAGAATATATGCAATGCTACCTTTTGTGTAGGACAGAAATGGAAATAAAAAAACATGCATATGTCTGCTTAATTTTGCAAAAGTAAGCACAGGAAGGATAAATCAGACTATAAAGCACCAAAATAATAAATGGTAACAAAGGACTATAATCCATCAACTAGAATAAAAGTCGATGAATCCATAATGCTAACCAATCACTCAGAACAAGGAAAATTCTTCCTTATAGCAGAACGTTGATAGAAAAGTTGGTATTGTTTTTTAAATCACCATTTTACAACCATCATAGTAATAACTAATTTGGGTAGAAATTATCAATGGATGTGAGTGAAAGTGAGTAAAAGTTTGATAAGGAATAGGATATTTACATGGATTTGAAGCATCTCTCTGTAAAAGTTCTTCCTAGTTACAAAAAGAAAAATAATAACTTAATAGGAAACTTTGGGGACTCCACTTAACCAAATGATCAAAGTTAACATAATCAGTAATGGGACAAATAGATACTATGTACTTCTGTGATACACTGAGGACAAAATATCACTTACATAGTATTTCTGTCAAAAATGACGGGGGGGAATTCGGAAGGGGAGACGAACCATGAGACTATGGACTCAAACAAACTGAGGGTTCTAGAGTGGAGGGGTTGGGGGAGGGGTTAGCCTGGTGATGGGTATTAAAGAGGGCACTTACTGAATGGAGCACTGGGTGTTATACGCAAACAATGAATCGTGGAACACTGCATCAAAAACTAATGATGTAATGTATGGTGATTAACATAACATAATAAAATAAAAAAGAAAAAGAAAAAAATGTATATTGAATCTACCCATGAGGAAATATCAGACAAGTGGCCTATGCTCTTAAATGTGGAGGGAACTACTACAGATTATCTAGAACTCAACAAACATGACAACTAAATGCAGTGCAATCATCTGCTCTGGAATCTGGACTGGAAAAAAACTGTTAAAAAGAACAAGTCGTTAAGCGTCTGCCTTTGGCTCGGGTCATGATCCCAGGGTCCTGGGATCAAGCCCTGCGTCGGGCTCCCTGCTCGGCGGGAAGTCTGCTTCTCCCTCTCCCACTCCCTCTGCTTGTATCCCCTCTCTGGCTGTCTCTCTCTCTGTCAAATAAAATCTTAAAAAAAAAAACAACAATACTGCAACAGTTGGTGAAACTGGAATGGGGACTATGGATTAAATAATGTTTTTATCAATGCTAAATTTCCTGCATTTGATAAATGAACTGCTGTAAGAGAATTCTATGTAAAAAAAAAGTCCCTGGTCTTAGACAATACACACTGAAATGTTCAAGAGTACAGGAATATGATGTATGCAATATACTCAAATTGTTCAGAGAAAAAGATTTGATATAACAAGGAGGGAATGGTAAAGCGAATATGGCAAAATGTTAACAACTGGTAATCTGGGTAAGGGATATATGAAAGTTTTTTTCTTTTTCTTATAATTTCTTATAAATTTGAATTTTTTTCAAATAAAATTAAAAAGTTGTTTTTCCAACCTGATAGGTTAACAATCATATCTTGTTCTGATGTATGTTTAATTATGTGTAAGGGGGACTAAGCTTTTGTATGTTTATTTACATTTGAAAATCTCTTTTTACACCTTACTTATTTATACCTTTACCTATTTTTCTATTGTTTTTCATGGTTTTTCTCACTGAATTTGTATGAGTTTTATGGGAATTATTGTTTTTTTCTGTCATGTATGCTTGACATATGAGTTTGGCATTGATTTTTGATTTAATTTATAGTGCTATTGTTGTTATAAAGAACAAAAATTCTTAATTTTTAGATAATCAAATTTATCAATCTTTCTGGCTTCTCGGTTGTATCCTGCTTGGAAAGGTCATTTTTACTACCAGCCAACTAATGGTATTTTCTAGAACTTTTAGAATTTCGTTTTTTAGGTTTAAAATATTCATCCACTGGGAATTCCATCTTTATTTTTTCCCCCAAATCACCATTTTCCTAATGACATTTATTAAACAATTCCACTTTCCTCCACTGACTTGAAATGTCAACTTCTGGACTCTTTTCCGCTCCACTGATCTATACCTTCTCTAGTACCAAAATGTTTGTAATGTTTTACTATTTCTTAAGGCCAATGGCCCTAATCTTAATTTCTGGAAACTTCCTGGCTATGCTAGTATACATACACACACACACATATATATAATTTCCTCATTCTTAAAAAAAAAAATCCCTTCCATTGCATTTCATGATCGCACACTCCTGGTTTTCCTCTTCTCTCTTCTCTAGTTATTCCCTTTTTCCTCTGCCAGTTGCTTTTTCACTAACCATCCTTCGATGCTGGAAAAATTTTAAGGCTTTCTCTTCTCTCTCCCTTCTTGGTGATCTCATGGGCACTGATTTTTTTTACCTTGTTTTTAGTGCTTTTTTGTTATAAAAAAGTTTAAAATTTTTATGCAATCAAATTTACCACCTTTTTATGGTTTCTGGGTTAAATCCTGCCTTAAAAAGATTAAGCAATCATAGTTTATTACTATAAATTGATGACTCCTAAATTTTAATCTCAGTCTAACCTCTAAGATAAAAGACTCATAAACAGTGGCCTGGCTCAGTATCTCTATTTAGACATCTTATAGGTGTTTCAAATTAATGTATCTAAAACAAAACCCATGATCTCATCTCCTCAAACTGCTCCTTTCTCCAGTAAATTTGTAGCACAAATTCCCAGAAATGGGACTGCTGAGTCAAAGAGTGTGAAAAAAAGTGTACACATTTCCTTTCAAGGAGGTTGTATCAATTTATATTCACACTAGCAATGTAGCTCCATTACCTTGTCTCCGTGGCCTTGTCAACAGGGTGTGGAATCAAACTTCTAGATATTTGGAATCTGATAGATTATAATTTTGTAATCTGAGAAATGAAAAATAGTACTTTGGTATAGTTTTAATTTATGTTTCAGTCATTATGAACAACCTGCAGCAGATTTTCATATGTTTAAGGGCAATCTGAATTTGTTTACTGCCCATTTTTTGGTTACATCATTGGTCTAGGTTATTGACCAATAAAATCTCTTGCTGTATTAAAGAGACTATTGTCTGTGATAGTTGCAAATATTTTGCTCCAGTTTATCTTTTTTTTTTAAGATTTTATTTTTAAGTAATCTGTACACCCAACGCGGGGCTAGAATTCACAACCCTGAGATCAAGAGCTGCATGCTCTATTAACTGAGCCATTCAGGCGCTACCCACTCCCTCACTTTGTCTTTGACTTTTATCTTGTTACTGTTTTTTTGTTTTACCATGAAAAAATTTTTTATTTTTATGTAGTCAAATCTATCAGTATTTTCTTCCATGCCTTCTGTGTTAGTCAATTAGAAAGGCCTTTCTCAATTCAAGATTAAAAAGAAATTGCTCCATGTCATCTTCTAATATTTTCATGGTTTCATTTTGTATTTTTAAATCTTTGATCCATTGGAAGTTATCCTGCTGGGGAGAAGAGTGATAGTAAAGTGCAAAAGGGACCATGTCTTTGCTTAAAGCCCTTTAATGGTTTTCTATTGCTCTTAAGATTAAATTTCAAATTCTTAACATGGTCTATTAACTCCAGTGTGATGGGTTTCTGTTCTTTCTGTAAAATCATTATGTAACATCCTCCCTTTTGCTCTCTGGGTCTCCCTGGGTTTCTTTCAGTTTCTCAACCTAGTTATGCTTTTTCATGTCTCAGAATTTTGCAATAAGCTGTTCCAGAACCAAAGTTAAATCTCTATGTAATATGCTAAATCATCCAGGTTTCTTTGCAGCACCTATAAACTGTAATTAATTATTTAATTATGCATTCAATGGATATCCTCCCTGCTAGATTATAACCTCCACGAGAACAGACACTCTAGACATCTTGTTCACTACTATATGTAGCCTTTTTTCCCCAAGCACAGTGGCCGAAACAGTAGCTTTTCACATATTTATTAAATAAATGAATAAATGAAAAATAACAGATTTAATGAAACATTCTTTTCATATACATCTAACTTCATTTTTTCTGATTGTTAGTTCTCCAAGTAACTGCTGATTTATTATTTATTCTGCTGAACAATCCATAAAATCAGGAAGGTAATGTTTCATGCAAATGACTGATACCAGGTATCTTATCAGACACCGATCTAAGGAATTAATAAACTGCATTCTGACTTATAAACTAGTTTATTAGTATGGCTAGGGAGAATCAATTCCCTAAACTTTAACTTTTGTTGACAGAACATAAAATTGGTCTCTAAAATAAAAACCAGGCTTAGAATTTATAACAATTTATATCTTTGGTATTATGAGTTCAAATCAGCAGTAAATACCCAAACAGGTACATGTTAGTTAGCAGAACATGAACTCATAGTGCTCTTCTGACCAATACATTATGAACCCATCCAAACCACCAAGTACAACTCACCTCTTGAAAGTTATGTTGAGTAAACTTGTCTGCTATCCTTAGCAACTCACGACATGAGTGTGTGTCAGCAAAAGCCCGAATGCCCAGGCAATTAGAAGGATCTAACTGTCTCTTTAAGAATTCACAGCAAGCTTCCTGTATTTCTGCCAGCTGAAGGAGGCAAGCAGCTGGCAGAAGGGTCTGAACATTGCCCTCTTCCACGGTTATTTGGGAGGTATATGCAAAGTCAATCAGTAGCTCCATAGCCCGCTCATCTATGTCTCGAATCACGACTTCTGTCTGACGGCTCTCTGCCAATTCTCCTGTAAACATAGCTCGGAAGTAGGGACTACAGGCTGACAAAATGACTCGATGGGCATATATCTTCTTAGCGCCCACAACTAGCACCACATCGCAGAGCTCCCGGTGCTTTCTCAGAAGGTTAATCACTTCCAAGGTTTGTCGAGGGTGCTTGTCTGAGATATAGGGCATGCGGGCAGGTTGGGGAACCCCTTCTGGCAGTTTATTGGGGTCTCCAAGGGTGCAGCGGCTTGTTACATCCATTCCAGTCTCTCCTGGTCGAATGTTGGTACACCTACGGAATGGGGGAAGGAAGGAAGAAGGATGATGGCAATATTATTAGAAACTCACTCTTGCCATAAAGTGTTCACAGTCAAGAGATAGGGAAACCTGCAGGTAATCAAAAGGGAGAACTAAGCTCCCAAAGAGCTTCCTTTCTAAGAACGCTAAAACTCATAAACTTCCTTAAAGTCTTCTGAAGAACAAACATTATTAATCCCAAATCAGGGCACTTTCATTATGCACTCCCATAAAATAAAGGACAATTCTTTTTTCATCTCATAAGTACTCAGACTAGACTGTCTTGGACCACATCTTTTATAACTACCTGCAATACATTAATAAAAATTTATGAAAAAAACACTTGTAAATTATTCTCTCTCTGCACAAAACAGACGTATGGACTTTAAATCCTTAATCTGGTTTAACCAAAATATTGATATGTTATTTTTCTAAAACACAGAAATGTTTATTGATTTCTCTCAGGTTCAGCACAAAGCTATAAAATATTATAGCCCATGCTGCATGAAAAAATCAGAAAAATGAGGCCAGGACCCTCCAAATTAACTTTATATATAGTACTGTATTTCCTTTATTCTAAGATGCATAGTTTTCACAATTTGTACAGTCTATCACAATGGTGTTAAGTAAAAAATGAACTAAACTAAACAAAAACAAAAACCAAAAAACACAAGCCCGGGTTACAAAAACTAGTGTGTTGCTGGGATGCTACAGATAATTGCGATGGCCAGACATAATTCAGGACATTCTTTGGTCTGTGAATGAGAGGAAAGCTTAGAATCAAACTTTGTGATATTGAAGAAAACTTAGGTATTGATTATATGGATAAATACATGTTAGACCATCAGCTAATAAAAGCTTTACATACCTTTAATGCAATATTTACACTTCTAAAAAGTTATTAAATGAGTCATGTGTCTTATAAGCAAGGAAATATAGTAAATAACTATGTAATCACATTAGTTTGTAAAAAAGGGAAAGAATCAAACCGAATATTTTAGAAGCCACTCACAGGGAGAAACAAGTTAAAATTCTCTTCTCTGCCTAAGTTTTAGTCCAACCATAGATGTCTCAAAATATTTTACCATACCTTAAATTAAGATCTTTTATTTTTCTCCCCAAGTCTAACAGCTCTGACACTTGGGTACTATGGCTACTCTGTCATTAGCTAGCATGAAGTTTCAAAGCACACTGTGTAACAGATGGACCTGGGTTGAAATGCTAGTACACACAATTACTGGACAAGTTACTTATCCTTCCTAATCCCCAGTTTCTTTAACTCTAAAATGGGTAAGTATCTATCCCATATGGTAAAGATTAAACGAGATAATGTACATAAAAGCTTCCAGCTCAGGGCTTGCTACATGTTAACAATTTTAAATTGTAGCTATCCTAGTAATAGAACTATCTACATTCCTTTCAGATAAGGTAGTTATGCTTATCCATATTAGGAATCAAATAAAAAAATCCAATCTGAGTTAATATGCTTCAATTAATATTTACATAAGTTTTGAATTAATGATAATCCAGCAAGTCTGTATTGAAGTTTATCTTCACTTAGAAATCTTTTCTTCACAGTTTATGAATATTAAAGTGGTAAAGAAGCTGGCAGGTAAAGTATTTTTTTATTTAGTAGAACTCTTAAGAGCCTCGAGAAAGATTCTGTTAAACTAATTTGGGGCTAGAGATATTAAATCTGGTAATAAGCCTCATTCGTTTAAAAGTACTACATATGTCATGGGCATGTGGGTGGCTCAGTCAGTTAAACGTCCAACTCTTGATTTTGGCTTAGGTCATGATCTCGGGGTTGTGAGATCGAAGCTCCACACTGAACTCTGTGCTGGGCATGGAGTCTGCTTAAGATTCTCTCTTCCCTTTTCCAGCTGCCCCTCCCCCCCTGAAATAAAAGTACTACATATATCCAATTGTTCCTACCAAATCAGTCAGAATTGATGAAGGTTTACTATGATTACAAAAGAAATGTATAGCACGTATTGAATGGAGCACTGGGTGTTATACACAAACAAGGAATCATGGAACACTGTAACAAAAACTAATGAAGTAATGTATGGTGACTAACATAACATAATAAAATTTAGAAAAAAAGAAAAGAAATGTATAGGTCCATAAATAGACATTCTTCACTTTACAAATACTTTTCTAAAAGTTTAATTTTATGCTGCCTGGAGGTTTGTATTTGTCTTTAGTAAGAGTGCTGTAAGTGGAGCTAGGTTTAGTTGTAAAATCAATTCGGTGTGTTACAAGCAGCACTAAAAAAATGAAATAGAAAAAATATTGGCATACATTCCTTTTAGTTAAATATGTTTCAACTATGTGTTCTATACACATTTAAATTCATATACATTTGCATAATTAGGTCCCTTTGCAGGCTGTATGTTATATCAAAATAAGTTTAAAAGCCACTGACACAGAATTCTGACCTGAGTTTTGAAGTCCTAAGACAAAAAGGCCAAGAGGTACAAGGAGAAGGAAAAGA
Source organism: Callorhinus ursinus (assembly GCF_003265705.2). Taxonomy (NCBI): domain Eukaryota; kingdom Metazoa; phylum Chordata; class Mammalia; order Carnivora; family Otariidae; genus Callorhinus; species Callorhinus ursinus. The sequence goes on along the minus strand of NW_027397075.1, from coordinate 31,977,601 downwards.
ATATCTGTCATTTTGGTATTGATCTAGGATTTGCTGTTGCTATTGTTTTTGGTGGCTTTTGGCTAGGGTGATGGCTGGAGCTTGGGAAGCTACTTTTATGCAAAGACTCTGGAAGTCTGTAAGTTGGGCATTTCTTATATATTTAAGTACGTGTTACCCTAATGGTGCTACAGGACACACTCTTGAGAGGCTGTAATAATTTTCCTTTAAAAAGGGATCTGAAAAGAAAAAGTGGCAGCTCTGTAAATTTCTCAAATTTGATACACATTGCATCACAGGATCAGGGTATATATGTATTAGTAAATTTTACATGTTAATGTTCTCCAGAAGTCTTTAAATATGAAAACCATCCTTCCTTGCTTGGCATAATCTGTTAGCTAGCTTGAAGAATGGAGACTGAGATTTGAAACAGAATGGATCATCAGATCATTTAGCATAATATCCTCCTTTAACAGATGAAGAAACTGATTTGGTTAGGTGACTTGCTAAAATCATGAAGCTTTCCTTTTAGTAACAGAGCAGGTCTCCTGATGCTTTTGGATAAACCACAACTGTCTCCTGGGGCACTGCAAATATTTAGTAACTGGGATTGATGTGAATGCTGGGTTGGGGAGAGAAGGGAGTTGTAGAATTATTTAACAATTCAAAATAAAATTTTCAGTTTTTTTCCTTATGGATATCCAAATTTCTGTACAATTCTTTTTTAAAAGCCCAGGAAGTTGCAATAAATGCAGATTATTTTGGTCCAGTCATCATAAAGAACTTCACCAGTGAACTATCAGAAGAATCAACTAACTTGGTAGGAGGCCTACAAAATAAATGTTAAGCTTGAGGAAAATAGTAAACAAAATTGAACCTAAGTCTTTTCTGGCTAAACAATACTGGGATAGTCTAAGAATTTTTCATAATTATCTTTAAACCTTTCTAATAAAATATAGTCAAAGGCTTATTACCTTTTAAAAAAGTTATTCCAGGTAATATACAAGAGAAGCAAAGTTTACATGTTATGTTCATATTTCAGAAATTCAGGGGTTAACTTGCTAGATAAATGCCACAAACTTAAATTGACACATAAGTATAATGAAGATATTTGGATTTTCATAATCATCATACTGTATCTACTGATATGCAGAGAAAAGAGAATCTACGCCCCTCTAAAATGGTAATTATTCTTTTAACAAACATTTACTAATTGCATACAATTTACAAAGCATTTTGCTCAAACTGAGAAAAATTCAAAGGAATATAAAGAGGCAACCAGGGAACCTAACTATTGAGAAGGGGAGATACATGAATAACTAGAGAGAGGGCAACCAGGATACAAACTATGGTCAGAAAGGCAAAAATCAATAAAGTATTTGTTTATACTGGAAAGATCCTAGATCTAACTGGCATAAGCTACAAGGTTACTTCACAGGTATGTATTTTTGTTGTGAAGTAGGAATATTAAATTGGGTTATTCTGGAACTTAGGTGAAATATCCTATACCTATGGTCCAGATCATTATATTTCTGCTTTTAATTCTATATTCACTAAGCAGTCTTCTGATGAATAATTCTTCCAAAGATATCATGTTATTTAAAAGGGGGTTAGGTGGCTCCAACGTTCTGATCACTGGGTTTTAGGTCAGCCTCATGTGAGTCTCACAGCCTTAATCATCTATGACTATATTGAGATAGTCTAATATCTGGCCTGCAAGGGACAGTATCAGTTTACTACCCCTAAAGCCGTGGTACCAACAAGAACTACAGTATAATAAAACACCTGTGTTGAAAGAGTCCCCAGGGAAGGACAGGAGAAAAGGACATTTTGGGAAAAGAAACTACATTTACATTATAAGGGCACAGCCTGAAAGCAAAGAAGATAGTTGTTCCTTTCTTGGAACCTGTTTTTCCAAAGTACTTATAAATTCAGTCTTTCTAGGCCTGGCCTTAGCCCACAGGTGATTCTGTATTCTAGAATACAAAATGTTCATAATTCCTGACATCTGGTAGAAACAGCACTGTTTATGCTTGACAATTTAAAGATCAAATAAAACTGAGCAGTTAAAGAATAATTTTTACCACCCACATAAACAATCAAGGAAGATTTAACCACAGTGCTTAAAGATGCCTTGTACATAGTAGATGCTGAAAGAATAAATCACCTGGTTAATTAACAGTGGTACAATCAAGCTTCTTTAAAAAAGAACCACCATTAAAGACAAAATAAATTAAAAAATTCCTATTTTAATACTGACATTGCATGTTGAAATGAAAACATTTTTGTTGTAACCATAATTATGTAAAGGCAGTACTATTAAACTCAGATATAAACAATTTTTTATTTTGCCTATATACAACATGGAAGCTAATTTCTATGTATCTACCTTTCATTTAAAAGTATACCATAGCAAAAAAAATTGTGCTATTATTACTGTATTAGTATAGATTCTGATTTTTAATAATGGCTAATTTATAAACTCTTATCAAAGGTCTGGCTTGCAAACTTGCAAAAAAATTTCTTAAATGTGGTCATTCTCTCAAATTCTATCCTCTCTGCTCTCTATACACCTTCTTAGGGAAGCTCATCTAATCTCATGGTTCTCATCGCCCATATATGAATGGCTAAAGGAGCGTTATCTCCTGCCTGGATAAGGTCTCAATTTGGATCCATATGAATCTTATCACACAAACTAAATAGATCTCAATGATGTATCTAAAATGGATTCCTTGATTCTCTACCTTCTCCGACATGCTCTCTTCTAGCCTTCCCCAGATTAATAAAAAGCAATTTCATTCTCACAGTTGCTCAGGCCAAAAATCTTGGAGCCCCTTCCCTTCCACACACCCTCAAACTTAATCCATCAGCAAATCCTGTCATTCTGCCTCCAAATAATATCTAGATTCCAACTATTTCTCTGCATCTTCACCAGCCCCACCCTAATTCAGGCTATTTTCACTCTGTTTTATATTATAATAGTCTCATAAATGGTCTTCTTGCTTCTACCTTTGCCAATTTATATTCTCTTCTCTAAACAACCTAAGTGATCCTTTAGAAAAGTCAGATCATGGGGCACCTGTGTGGCTCAGTTAGTTAAGTGTCAGACTCTTGGTTTCAGCTCAGGTCATGATCTCAGCATCATGGGACCCTGCCCTGCATTGGGTTCCATGCTCATTGAAGAGTCTGCTTGACATTCTTTTCCCCTCCCTCTTCCTCTCCCCTGCCCTTCTCCTCCCCTGTGCATGCTCTAATAAATAAAATCTTAAAAAAAAAAAGTCAGATTATGCCACTCCTCTGCTCCAAATGCTTTAAACACTCAGTAAAAAACAAAGCATATAAGGTTTACCAACATCTACATGACTATTACCCTGGCTAATTCTCTGAATTTTTTTTTCTTTTTAAAGATTTTTTTTACTTATTTGACAGAGAGAGCACAAGCAGAGGGAGAGAGAGGGAGAAAGCAGGCTCCCTGCTGAGCAAGGAGCCCGATATGGGACTCGATCCTAGGACCGTGGGACTCGATCCCAGGAACCTGGGATCATGACAGGGGCCAAAGGCAGCCGCTTAACCAACTGAGCCACCCAGGCGTCCCTATATCTCTGAATTTATCTCCTACTGCTTCCCTCTTGCCCATTGTTTTCTAGTCACACAGACTTCCTTGCTATTTTCTCGGACATGCCAAGACTTCTCTTGCTACAGAGCCTTATTCCTTCCTCCTGAAAGGTTCTTCCCCCAAATAACTATGAAGAGCTCACTCCCTCATTTCTTTCAGATCTCTGCTCAAATGTTAACTTACCAGACCACTGTAGAGACCAGTGGCAGGCCACCCCCAGGTGGGCCACTTTGGCATGAACATTATTTTGAGTTAAAAGCAATCAAAACCCAGCAGACTCAGAAAAAGCTCTTTACTTCCCCCTCAACTACCTGCTTTACCAGGAAGAGAGCTATTAACAGATTTCTCTTTACCTAAGAAACTTATCTACATAAATAGGGCACCTTTGTTTACATCTTTCCCTTCTGCTAATGGTCTTTCTCCCCTTTGTACCCTCAGACCCTACCCCTCCCCTACTCATATAAGTATTTCATTGCCTGACTATCTTTGGAATTTCCATGTCTGTGTGGATTCCCCCTAAGAAGGCTATTAAATTTGACTTCCTCCTGTTAATCTGTCTCATTGTTAATTTGATTCTAAGTCCAGCTAGAAGGACCTTGAAGGGCAGAGGAAATTCCTCCTCCCCAACTTGATGTTATATGAAATAGCATCTCTTAAATTCCTACCACTCTATAGCCTTTAGTTGTTTCATTTTTCTTCATAAATATATTACCTACTGACATAGTGGCTTTTTCCCCCAAATAGAATATAAGATCCATGAGAACAAGGCCCTTATGTTTGTCTTTGCTCACTGCTATACCCCAATACCTGGATCTAGTGTTAATTAAATTGTTGTTAAATGAATTCAGTTTTTATTCCTGCCAAAATAAACTATACCTCCTGAAGTCTTGTCTAATTCTCTTGAAACCAGGTTTGTAGCTAGGCAAACTTGTAGCCAGGTTCAAACCTTACCTCCATCACTTATTAGGTATAATCTCAGGCAAATAACTTCTCTGATCCTCAAGTTCATTATTTGTAATGTAGGGATAATTAAACTTAACTTACAAGGAGTGACAGTGTTGGGATTTGTCTGAATGTAGGTCCTCTGACTTCAAAGGCAGTGCTTTATTATCCCAAACTGTCTTAGGCAACTGGATTGAGTATTTGAAATAGAAATGACTCTGGGAATCTGATTTATGTGGTTGTTATTCTTAGATGGGAGAAAAAAAAGCAAGCATACTGCCCATGGCTGGACCATGTTGCCCTTTTAGGAGAATGAGAAGAAATGAGAAGAGGGATTACTGGTAGGCTGAGATTTGAAGGAGTACCTCATTTTAAATGTCCTGAGAAGCAGTATTTAATTCTAACAATTTAATTCCAGAAGCCATATTTAATTCTATACACTAAGTTATTTCTCCTATGGTTCTGCTATTTTGTTTTTGTAAATGTGTACTTTAAAAAATCTAAGTGCATATCCTCCATTAGTCTCATTACATCCACGGGATTCTAACTGCAGAAAAGTGGGGTTTTTTGTACGTTTTTCTGGGCACCTTCTGAAGGGAAGTTATAATAAGGGTCCTAGAAATAGACTGTGTTTACACCTTGTCACATCTATATTCACAACTTCTTTGTTGGGAGTCTGATGAAATAAATACTCTAAAGACCTGGTGGGGGGGATGGTAAATTGAGGTGTAAACTGCTCCCCAGGACAGAACCCTACAAAAGGTTTTAATTAAACCTTGAGGCAGCAAGCTTCATTGTCCAAGTAAATATTCATCTAGAAAAACTAGAAGATCTCAAATTATTTGCTTTTTCAATCTGTGGCTTTCTATTCCAATACTGAACTAATGATATTACAAATACAGACAAAAAGAAACTGAACCCAAATAACATTTTTATTAACTTAATTTGCAAGATTAATCTACATGTATTTTAAGGTTTAGGGAGGCAAGTGAAAGGATTACTCTGGACCCTATCCACAGTTAACAAACTAGGGAGACCAAACAGAGCTGTTGCCTTCCCTCACAAAATGACTCTGTCAATTCTGGGAAAGAAATCAGTCTTTCTAAAACCAAAGGGTATAATATCTGCTAATAATAACCTTAGCAGATTTTTTTTTATTCTTTTAGCACTGATGAAAAGCATAACTTCAAGATAAATTCTATTAATATCATATTTTACCATCAACTCTCTCAAACTTCAACATAACCTTGATTTTGTTCCTCTAATAGCCATTTGCTTCAGAGGCAGATGACCATGTCCCTAGTTTTAAGGACAAATCCTGAATTCTCTCAAATCAATTAGCTGATGGCATGTTTTTACCTCAGCTGGTTATCAAACTATAGGAACAGACTTATATTCCATGATTTAGGGAATTTTTTCTGCCAGGCATTAACAAAGAAGAATGTAGCATTCTACATTGGTAGGTGGTAGTGGAATGGAAGATCAATTTTGGGTTAGGATGAAGCTGCTATTGCACAGCTACATTGGACAGACAGAACTTGGATCCAAGATGCTATTATCAGGCCACTGTCTCAAACCAACCTTGGAACCCACTCTACCCATGGCCTTCTTGTTATGTAAATAAAAGGTTTCCATGTTGATTAAACCAGTTTGAGTCAGGACTTTCAGTCCAAAATATTCTGATACCAAAAACATGGTAGTTAAAATGAGAACGTAAAATCAGCCACATATTCTAAATTTACTAACCAATTTGAATATAGAAATTTCCCCTTGCTTTGATTGGTCAAATACTCTTGTATCTAGAGGGTCTTCCTCCATTATTACCAGATTTTCTAAACATGGTGTTGATAGATTTAAAATTATGGCTTGAATTTGTGGCTTTTCTTTCAAATGAAGTGAAAATGTAAGAAGATTGCCCAATTCCTATTAGGCTGTTATATTAACTTTTCAAATGATTGTGTTTCTCTGACACCAGATATACAGCGGTGTTTGATAAAAATGCAGGCTCCTGAGGTACTAGAGAATCAGAATCTCTGGTGGTATGACTCTAGAATCTGCATTTGGCAAGTAGGTAATTTTAACACACATTAAAGTTTGACTAATAACTGGCTAATAAAATTTGACTAAGTCAGTTGTTACAAAAAGAATATATTGACCTAAGTTGAAGGGAAATAACAGAGTGGAGAAAGCAATAATTCAAAATGCAGGTATAAAAGAAAAAAAAAGTAAAAGTGTCATTATCAAACATATAAAATCAAATAAAACAAGAAGGACTCATATTTACCAAAATGTCAATAAATCTAAAAAATTCTGTCAAGCAGGCATCAGATATTATGGAATCAGTTTAAGAAACTATAATTACTACATTTGAAACTCTACATATGGTGAGAAGGAAAAAACTGCTATTGAAAATTTTCAATTATTGTTCTTTTACATTCTGGGAAAAAGAACAACATTTATTTCAGAGACAGATGGTGCTTTTTGAGAAAACAAGTATTTAGGCCTTTTAACTATAAAAGGCAAGGTGAGGGTCCCCTGGAATGATAAAAACCATCAGAAGGATTTTTGCCCACCCATTTTGGTTTGTTTTGTTTTGAGAGTGAAATTGAAATTGAATTTGAGTATCATTAGGAGGGCTTGTACTCTTAGTTCACCACAGTCCCCACCATTCTTTGTCTTGTGAAGCTGTGCCCCACATTTATACGAACTACCTAAAGATAAAAGATTTTGTTTTTTAACCTCTTCTAGAGATACCAGGATTATAACAAAGAGACTAAACTGCTCAGTATAATAAAGTAACAGTAATTTAGAAGAAAGAAAGAAAGAAAGATAGATAGATAGATAGATAGATAGATAGATAGATAGAAAGAAAGAAAGAAAGAAAGAAAGAAAGAAAGAAAGAAAGAAAGAAA